>NC_079517.1:13490072-13687768 GCF_000801105.2 Raphanus sativus
GGTTATGATATGGTTCACTTTCCCTGATCTTTGAAGGTTGGATCAATGGTTTGATAGTTTGATGGGTGATTTGCGGAATGGTAAAGGGTGAAGAAAGATGGTTTTGTGGATGGGAACTTGCGGATGGGTGTTTGATGGATAGATGAGTCTTTGATCAAGAGAATGAACTCAGGTAAGGATCAAAGACAAGTTGCAATTGGAGAATGAACTTCTCAGCAGATCGATGTTCAAAGATGAACAAAGGATTCACAATGATAAGAGAGATTTTTAATCAAAAAGGTGAATAATCTTATTGAAATCGAAACCAAAGTATTTGTAGAAAAGGAAAACAACATGGGAAAACAAAGCAAAGACTAAGACTTGTAGTTCACGAGAAAGAAAGGAAAACTAGGCAAGACCAAAGACTGAATGATTAAAGAGCTTGACTTGGTCTTGATCATCGATTTGGTTTGGTTTGGAGTAAACCAAGGCTGCAATCGAATTCTTCAATCTTCTGGTTTGAGATCTTGTGATTGGCCCTTGAGATAAATAGAATAGGTCTTGAGTTTGATCGGATATGAGCTTCTCTTCTTTGGACCGAGCTGCTTCTACTTCATCTTCTATGTCACTCTCACTTAGCTCCTGATCAGCTCCTGATTCAGTGTCACTCCTACTTAGCTCCAATTCAGCTCCGACACTCTTCTCAGCTCCATCACTCTCTTCTAGCTCAACCATGGGTGCATCACATAAGCAAATTGATTTCTCAAATAATAGTATAGATTCTTAAGAAGATGTATTTAAATATACACAATACATTAGCACATACATGAAAACGAACGAGAGTACATGTTAAACCCATTTTAAAACTTAGAAATATACTCATTTGAAATATGCCGCATACGAATTACACTTATTAGAAGGAAATGACATAAAAAATGTGACAAATGTTTTTGAAATAAATAATCTCCAACAATGTGTCGACGATGCACATTTTCCCACACAAAATTTTGAAGAATAGAGGATTCACTTTAGACAAGTGCAAACGCAAACGTATAAAATAATCTCCAAACTATGTTTGTGATTTTTTATTCCATAGTCTATTTTACTAGATCAAATGATAGTTGAAGTCAAAAAAATAAATAAAAACAAAAGCTAATATATAAATTTATCACAACTCTTTATCCCCACTATAAATCAGCAACAAATTCCATATTCACATTAGAAAATACTATCTCTACGCCCTTCATATAAAACAATAATTCCATCAAGCGCGAGGGTAAGCACCAGTATTATAAAGAACATGGATAACTCGATCATTAATAACACATATCTCAGCCAATAACCATCTCAAAATACTTGAACTTTATCTTAATTCCATTTTCTAAAAAAGTATACAATAACAATTATTGTGGATAAAAAGTTCAACGGAAAGTAAGATATCAAGTTACAAAAATGCCCGCCTTACTCATGAAATAACTTTCTTCAACCCCAAGTAACTTCCATCCTCTAAGGCTCTAACCACCCTGTTGAACTCTTGAATAACTCATATAACAGTCTTTTATTTGACGTTACAATATTCACTGTTTTGCTTAGCTAATTCAATCAACTTCGTATAAAATTCAAAGAACTCTTAGTGCAGACTAACACTAGCAAACATTAGCAAAACTCAGATTCAATACAGCTTTAAACTAATCCTGCAGTTCAAAAAATACAAAGAAACTACACAAACTATAGATAATCACCAACTTGTAGTGCATAGTTGCTCAAACTGTTGTAGACTCAACAAAAGCAAGAGCTTAAAAATCTGAATTCGCATAAATTGCAAACACAACTCCCCTCGAAACATAACCTTATACATTGGAAAAGTACTGTATTTGTAAATGAATAATCAAAGTCGATTAAATTTTGGTGTCAGCAAATGATACTTAATTTTAAGACCCACGAACTAATTATTCAAAGCACAAAATATAGGAAACCTCATTTAACAAATCAAAATGTATTTTGATTACCAATAACATTTAACCAAAACACCAAGCTGACCTCACCCAAACTATATACTATACAACTGTATTACACCAGACTCTTAATAAAAACACAACCACCAAAATTTAACTTAAATAAATTATATTGTAAGAGACTCAATCTTACTGATGCTCTGTTCTTACAACAAAACAGAAGCTTCCGATCCGGTGTCTTTTGACCAAATGAGCAACCACGTGTCTTCTATCTTGGCTATATATAGCGAAAAGGTGAAATTGTCAGAAGAGGTAGAAGACAAATATGGTTGACAATGAGAAGCCAAGCGTTTACAAGAACCCATACGCGCCAGTCGAGACGCGTGTGAAGGATCTTCTCTCTCGCATGACTCTGCCGGAGAAGATCGGCCAGATGACTCTGATTGAACGCAGCGTAGCATCTCCCGCCGTCATTACAGGTTTCTCCATCGGTATACACAAACCACTCTCTCTTTGTTTTGGTCAACGAATAAACTTTCTACTTTTTTTGTCTTGCTCTCCATTGTTTTTTTTTGTCTTAAAATTAATACTGCTTATGGATTTTGGTTTACACAGGTAGTGTACTCAACGCGGCCGGAGGGAGTTGGCCCTTTGAAGACGCAAAGTGTTCCGACTGGGCGGATATGATCGACGGTTTCCAGCGATCAGCGTTAACGTCGCGTTTGGGAATCCCAATCATCTATGGCATCGATGCCGTTCATGGCAACAATGATGTTTATGGCGCCACCATCTTCCCCCACAACATTGGCCTTGGAGCCACTAGGTCTGATTTGTGAATACAAATAATGGGGTTGACTTAATTAATATGGTTGACTGTTCTCGGATAAGACTCTCCCTCACTGATTTAACGTAACTTAATTTGGTGAAGTTGTGATTATATTACTTGAAATGGCTTAAATCTCACAATATAGTGATAGCTATTTATGTTAGTGGTAGTTGGAGAATATGTTACTAAGCTACTGGTTGTGTTCAAGGTAGATGTATCTACTATATGGCCATGATGTACGTTTGGTTACTATTAGTGCAATGACACGTGTAGTTCTTGTGATACCTCTATAGAGATGCAGATTTGGTGAGAAGAATTGGAGTTGCAACGGCACTTGAAGTAAAAGCGTGCGGTGCTCACTGGGCGTTTGCTCCATGTGTCGCAGTGAGTCTCCTATATATACATAGAATTTAGCGAGAATATTAAATATATTTATTGCTTAGTCAATTGAGTGAGATGTTGTCCTTAAAGGCCGTGAGAGATCCTAGATGGGGAAGATGCTATGAGAGCTATGGCGAAGTTGCTAAAATCATTTCTGAGATGACATCAGTTGTTTCGGGTTTACAAGGCGAGCCACCCGAACAACACCCCAATGGTTACCCTTTCGTTGCAGGAAGGTATGACTATGGCTTGACTATGTTCAGTGCTCGTCTCTCACTGAAATTTTTTCATCTGGTGATAGAAAAAATGTGGTAGCGTGTGCCAAGCACTTTGTTGGAGATGGTGGTACGGACAAAGGCATAAACGAAGGGAACACCATTCTTTCATATGAAAACTTGGAGAGAATACACATTGCTCCCTATAAGAAATGTATTGCTCAAGGAGTCTCTACCGTTATGGCCACTTACTCAAGTTGGAACGGAGACAAACTTCACTCCCACTATTTTCTCTTAACAGAAGTTCTCAAACAAAAACTAGGGTTCAAGGTTTACTTGCGTCTGAAGACAATCTAAAATAAGCTAGAGGTGTATTCATTGAGTTCGTTTGATATCATTTTTTTTTTCCTTTGGCTTGTCAGGGATATGTAGTTTCAGATTGGGAAGGTTTGGACCGGCTTAGCCCACCAGTTTCAGGCTACCGCAACTGCGTCAAAGTCGCTATTAACGCTGGAATCGATATGGTAGTGAATTCTTTTTCTTTATCTTGGATGATTGAAAATAAAAAGTTTATTTGAATCAATGTTCTTGCAGGTGATGGTACCTTTCAAGTACGAGGAGTTCATACATGACCTTATAGATTTGGTGGAGTCAGGGGAAGTACCTATAGCTCGCATTGATGATGCAGTTGAAAGAATACTCAGGGTGAAATTTGTAGCTGGTCTCTTCGAATTTCCTCTCACAGATCGCTATTTGTTGCCTACTGTTGGTTGCAAGGTGAGCTCTCTTGTACCAAATGCCATTTACACCGAAGTGCTACTATGATTGAGAACTCATCACAAAGTGATTTTTTAATTACTGTGTTTTCATGAGACTAGGAACATAGAGAATTGGCGCGTGAAGCTGTTAAAAAGTCATTAGTTCTGCTGAAGAACGGGAATCATGGACGGTTTCTGCCATTAGACTGCAATGCCGAGAGAATACTCGTGGTTGGAATGCATGCTGATGATCTTGGATTCCAGTGCGGAGGATGGACAAAGACAATGTATATGGCCAAAGTGGAAGGATCACAATCGGTAACTAAAGCTAATTAGTATTATATGGTTTGGGAAGTGACTTCAAGTGAATATGTTACATGGTCTTGATATGATATACATTATTGTTTGCAAATATAGGCACAACACTTCTAGATGCCATAAATTCAGCGGTTGGAGACAAAACCGAAGTGATCTATGAGAAAACACCATCAAAGGAAACCTTAGCCTTGGGAAAAAGATTCTCTTATGCAATTGTTACTGTGGGAGAACCTCCCTATGCAGAGACCCCAGGGGATAACTCAGAACTCATAATACCCTTCAATGGTAGCGACATTGTAACCGCGGTTGCAGAAAAAATCCCGACTCTAGTGATCTTGTTTTCAGGACGGCCTATGGTTCTAGAGCCGCAGGTTCTTAAGAAAACAGAGGCACTGGTCGCTGCTTGGTTGCCTGGAAGCGAAGGGCAAGGGATTACTGACATGATTTTTGGAGATTATGACTTCCAAGGGAAGTTACCAGTGAGCTGGTTTAAAACCGTAGACCAGTTGCCGCTAGATATTGATGCAAATGGGTATTTCCCATTGTTTCCTCTTGGTTTTGGTCTTAGTTGAGAGATACTTTGGAGAACTCAAAACTGGTTTCAAGTGATGTTATCCACTTGTTGTCTTTATTTTAACCTTTTCCAAAATTTCAAGGGATTTTTCACGGGCTCACTGGTAGGACAGAGTCTAATGCTATAAGAAATTGGACGTGATTGTTAGGCTAGTGATTGTGTTATGCATATAATTGATTTGTAGCCCTTCTTGAATACTTGTTCTTTTCTTCTAGTGCAATTTCTTAGACTGTTTTTTTTTCAAAAAAAATGTCTGACTGTACATACTACCATTCTACCAAATCTGTCACACACTGATGATTATGATATGATACACTCACATAAGATGAAACAATCTCACCTTTGGTATAGAAAAAGTGTAAAAACAAGAACAGCAATGTAATAGCAGTAAAACTGGAAATCAAATCAATCCAAGAAAACATAAAATAGTTGCAAGAACAAGACTAGAATGTCTATCTTATGTCAAAGAAATCAAATCAAGGCAAGTCTCTTCCTTTAACATGTCTATCTTATGTCTTTTGTACTGCATTTTGTTCATTTTACCGTCGAGACTAGCTGCTCCGGTTGTTATCATCTTATTAGTTCTACTTGTACTCGTTTAGCCATTTGGCCTTTAATATAAGTTCAGTGACAAAAAAAAAAGAACAAGACTAGAAAAAATTTGTGGCGAAGATGAACTCAAAGTGATGCCAAAACAATTTCTCAGGGTTTTAAATTTTATTTGGTATACTATTACATGTAAAGTTAAAAATCCATTTAAAAAAGACAAGTTGTTTAGAACTCCCAGATTTTTTCTTGTGTTTGCATGTTTAAAGTGCTTTAATAAGTGACAAGCTCAACATAAGAAAACAAATGGTAGTTCAACCAATCTGAGTAGGCATGTGTAGTGCTGTATGATAAGGTTTTGGCGTGTTTATGAACCTAATGTTTTAATTAAGCTAACTAGTGACTAGTGACTATTGTAGGTCAATGTTTTTATTTAATTTGAGAATAGTTCAATGCTGACGAAAGAAATAAAAAACAATCGAAGCCACGATGATCGCATAGGTGTGGCGTCATAGCGATAAGGTTCTTGCGTGTTTATTAACCTAATGTTTAAATTAAGCTGACTAGTGTGTTTAGGTTTAGTTTAATTTGTAACGTGCCATTATATAATTGGTTTAAAAAGTTATATTTGTTTCAGAATAGTTCAATAATATAATGATAATGAAATGATAATATAAACTGAAGCCAAAAACAATATAAAAGAAAGACAAATAGGTTAGAAGTAGTACTAACTTGTGACAGAAGGAGAAAAAGAAAGAAAGAGTATGGAAAGAAAAGAAGAAGCATGCGTTTACAGAAACCAAGACGCGCCAGTGGAGGCGCGTGTTCAAGACCTTCTCTCTCGAATGACTTTGGCGGAGAAGATCGGTCAGATGACTCAGATCGAACGCGCCGTAACTACTCATACCGTCATCACAAATTCCTTCATCGGTATAATATACACACCATTTTGGTCAACGAACAAACTTTGTATCATTTCAAATTTTTTTGAATATGCTAAAGTTTCTTACAATGGATTTGGAGTTACAGGTAGTGTACTGAACGGGGGAGGAAGCTGGCCGTTCGAGGACGCTAGGCCATCGGACTGGGCTGATATGATCGACGGTTACCAAAACGCAGCGTTGGCATCACGTTTGGGAATACCGATAATATACGGCATCGATGCCGTCCACGGCAACAACAACGTTTACGGAGCCACCATCTTCCCCCACAACATTGGCCTAGGAGCCACCAGGTCTGATCCCGATTCTCATTCTCTTTCATTTTGCAAGAACAGTGAGAGACTTGGGTACAGTAGTAGTGTTGGTCCAATTATAGATTGGAACTAAACCTTAGTACTAGCTAGCTAGTGATAATTGTTGTGGTATTTCGATAGAGACGCAGATTTGATCAGAAGAATTGGGGCTGCAACAGCACTAGAAGTAAGAGCCATGGGTGCTCACTGGGCGTTTGCTCCTTGCGTAGCCGTAAGTTTTTTTTTTTTTTTTTTTTGTAGAAAGGGTTTTCATTAATGAGAAGAAACCAAACAGTAGAGATCGAATGAAAAATCAGTAGAGAGGGTCCTCAGCCGTAAGTTCCTTGTCGTCCAAGAAAAGTCCTTATGATAATCATTTAGGTTGTTTGATTTACCTTGGTTAAACGGAGACCTCTTCGTCCTCTATTTTCTTGTAATAGCTTTAGCTGTGTCATAGGCTATGAGAGATCCAAGATGGGGGAGATCCTATGAGTCTTACAGTGAAGATGCTGACACTATATGTGATCTGACAACGCTTGTCTCGGGCCTTCAAGGCGAGCCACCTAAAGAACACCCTAATGGTTACCCTTTTCTTGCGGGAAGGTATGTACAGGGCTTGATACATATGCATATTTAATAACTTTGATGTCATCCACTCATGGATTTATTCCATATGTGATAGAAACAATGTGGTTGCTTGTGCAAAACACTTCGTTGGAGATGGTGGTACCGAAAATGGCACAAACGAGGGGAACACTATCGTGTCATTCGAAGAATTGGAGAGAGTGCATCTACCTCCGTATCTAAACTGTCTTGCTCAGGGAGTTTCAACTGTTATGGCATCTTACTCCAGCTGGAATGAAAGTAAACTCCACTCTGACTATTTCCTCTTGACAGAGCTTCTCAAACAGAAACTAGGTTTCAAGGTCAACCAAAAGTTTGATTGATTAATGGAATATTATCTGAACAAGCCAGAGGTGTGTATGAACTGAGCTGGTCACCTTTGCTTTGATTACCAGGGATTTGTCATTTCAGACTGGGAAGCTTTGGACCGGCTTAGCGAGCCATTTGGTTCAAATTACCGCCACTGCGTCAAGATCTCAATTAATGCTGGAATAGACATGGTAGACTATTTAAACATTTTCAGAGTAAGGAATGAATGAGCATTAGGTTACTAAATCTATTTTATTGCAGGTGATGGTGCCTTTCAAGTACGAACAGTTCATACATGACCTAACAGATCTGGTGCAGTCAGGGGAAGTTTCCATGGCTCGGATTGATGATGCTGTTGAAAGAATACTCAGAGTGAAGTTTGTAGCTGGTCTTTTCGAACATCCTCTCACGGACCGATCTTTATTGGGTACTGTTGGCTGCAAGGTGAGGTTTCTTGTACATTAGTGTCATTTGATTGGAGGGGATGACTGACTCTGTTTTTTTTCATCATTTTAGGAACATAGAAAATTGGGCCGTGAAGCCGTTAGAAAGTCTTTAGTTCTCCTAAAGAACGGCAAACATGTTGATAAACCGTTTCTGCCATTAGATCGCAATGCCAAAAGAATTTTAGTCACTGGAACACATGCAGACGATCTTGGCTACCAGTGCGGGGGATGGACAAAGGCACATTCTGGTCTAAGCGGAAGGATAACGATTGGTAAATTAAAGCAACAGCTAGTAGTAAATGTTGTTAGAAAATTTAATATGAATGGATCTGTTTTGGTCTGAAAATGTAGGCACAACGCTTTTGGATGCCATCAAAGCAATAGTTGGAGACCAAACAGATGTAATATATGAGAAAAATCCTTCGGAGGAATCTTTAGCCTCGAGCGAAGCCTTCTCTTATGCAATTGTTGCGGTTGGGGAATCGCCATATGCAGAGACTATGGGGGATAATTCAGAACTCACAATACCTTTCAACGGGAGTGATATTGTAACTACAGTTGCAGAGAGAGTCCCAACTCTAATGATCTTGTTCTCAGGACGGCCTATGGTTCTTGAGCCGACGGTTCTTGGAAAGACGGAGGCTGTAGTCTCTGCTTGGCTTCCTGGAAGCGAAGGGCAAGGAATGGCTGATGTCATATTTGGAGATTATGACTTTGAGGGAAAGTTACCAGTGAGCTGGTTCAAACGCGTTGAACAGTTGCCCGTAAACGCTGATTCTGATTTGTATGACCCGTTGTTCCCTCTTGGTTTCGGTCTCATTTCCAGCGGTAATTCAAACCATCTTTAATTTCACTGGCCTGGGTAAACATTGATCCATTATTGAACAATAAATGATTGAATTTGAGTGTGTGTGTAATATCATCAACAACAAGACTCAGAGGAAGGAATTGCTGGGGATCATCAAGGATATTCATGATCTCTCTTATGTGTTTGTTTCAATAGTTTTTTTTCATATTGGTAGAAGAGAAAACGAGGAGGCGGATGCTTTGTCAAAGACCGTTCTCAGAAACTCCATCATGTAATGGACCTATTGGGCCGGATCTTTAATTGGGCTCTTAATATAAGTTTCAGTGACAAAAAAAAAGTGTATGATCATCAACTGATATGAGCGTGTGTGTATTGATATTTTACTAGATTTTGATCCGCACTTTGAAAGGTGCAGATTTTTTTCATTTTCAAATTTCATATACTGTAAATGTATTATTAGCAACTGATATAGAGGCGGAGCCTCGTCCTTGCGCGGAGTTGTTGATTTTATATATATTTTTGACGTATATTGCAAAAGTTTTCACTGCAGTTGATCGAGTATTGTTTAGACTGTGTAGTAGGTGAGTAGAATCGTGGCTATAACTGGATAGTATAAGTAGTAATAGAGATTGAAAAGGAACAATGAGATCTATAATATTAAAACATGATACACTTCAGATTTTTTACTCTAATTGTCCCTACCGGTTTAGCTTTTCCTTCTCTTTTATTAAGGGTGGTTTCGACTTTTCGCGCCGGTTAATTCTTAACCGTTTTGTTGGTTTGAGATTAAACCGCTATTTCCTAATTTAATTCCGGTCGGCGATTGTTTTTTTTTTTAATGCTGGAAATATTAAATAACCTAATATATTCCCTTATTTACTAGATCTTTGTTTCCGGAATTGAAACAAAAAAACTTAGGAAATAACTTATACATAAAATCTTTATAAGTATTTAAAACATTTCGGATCTTTATATATATAAAGTGTAATTGTCCCACATCAAAACTTTGTTAACCTCATCAACAAAAGTAATTACTATAAATATGCATGCTCTTTTGCTTGAGTAAAATCAAACGGGCCTCAGTAAAACCAAAACCTATCTTTTTGATTGGGTTTAAACAATAAAACTTTTTTTATTATTCGACAATTAATCGAATAATAGCGTTTGGTTATGTTGAATCAACCATTTAAATCTTTATTGATTTATTGTGTCGAGTATCTAAACTCGCGGTGACCTCCTTTAGTGTTTTTCTGGCTGCAAAACCGGTCAATCGGCCAATTTTTTAAGTTCAAATAGGAGAAAATTGTCACCATGTGAAAAACATGAACAACTCTCTAAAACATTGAACTTCAAATATATTTTCTGCATTTTGAATAAATTTTTAATATTATAAAAAACATAAACTGACAAATATTTGACACATTTGTATGAAACTTACAAAAAAAAAACGCATCATTCGTTAATGGTAATTTGAACGTTTTAAAACATTAAACCACCTAACAAATTTGCGTGATTTATTGTTCTTTGTTACCTTATTAATATTTTAAAAAAAATAAATAATATAATATAAATCGTGATTAACAAAATTTTATTGACCTAACAAGATTTCGAATATTATATATCCTCAAGATTTTAAGAAATAATTTATGCTGGAGATCTCAATAAACATTAAATATATTTGAGATCTCTATATTTATGAAGTGTAAATGTCCCACATCAAAAGTTTGTGAACCCATTAACAAGAATGATTACTATAAATATATCATGCTATTTTGATTTAGTAAAATCATACGGGCCGTAGTAAACCCAAAACCTATCTTTTTGATTGGTTTTAAACAATTTATTTTTATTACTCTTCGGCAATTAATCTGAGTAATAGAGTTTAGTTATGTTAAAAAAATTTACCGTTTTATTGTGCCGAGTAGCCAAAATTACGGTAGGTTGCTCTTATTAGCGTTTTTCCTACTTCAAAACCGGTTATTAGTCAAGTTTTCGAGTTCAACGAGCAGAATATTGCCACCATGTGAAACACATGAACAACTCTCTACAATGTTGAACTCCAAATGCTTTCCCACATTTGAATAAAAGCTTAAAAGTATACAAAACAAGAATTTACAAATATTTGACTTACTTTTTGAAACTTGAAAAGAAAAAATTTGTGTCATTCATTAAGAGTATTTTAGACATTTAAGAACATAAATCCCTAAATATATTTCCTTATTTTCTTGCTATTTTTTTCCTTAATAATATTTCAAAAATAAAAAATATAATATAAATTAAGGTTAACAAGATGTTATGGATCTAACAAGATTTAAAATATTATATATCTTCGAAATTAGGAAGTAATTTATACATAAATCTCTATAACTTTAACGCAGTAATTATATTTGAAATATATTTATAAAGTGTAAATGTCCTACATCGAAACTTTGTGAAATTCATCAACAAAAATGATTACTATAAATATATCATGTTTTTTTCACTCGAGTAAAATCAAATCAGCTGTAATAAACAAAAAAAAATATTTTTTTGATTGGCTCAAACAACATCCGCGTCTTCACACATTTATATAAAATTTGCAAAGAAAAATATCGGCACTTTCAAAGCACGGAACAAAATCTAGTTTACATTTACAATTACTAACATTTTAGTGGTGAGGAGGATCCACAACGAGCTTGCGGTCGTCTTCAATAACCTCTCTATCTTCATCATCTTTCTAAGTGAATGCAAGCTCTTAACTCCAACTGCAACATTAACCACAAACAAAATATGCAAAACACATTTAAACACTTTCACATTTTGTATTGACTCCTATGAATTTTGTAATTTATTTATTTTGTTTGAATACCAAATTTTTTTAGGCCAAATTGGCTGGAAAACCAAAAATCAAAAGATATTTGCAGAACAATGCAAGAAAAAGATTAATTAGCTGCCCGGTGTAACGAGAGGTGAGTAATTTACGATCGAAGCCCCATGGAGAATAGACGTTGGAAGCGTGACGAACCCACTTCCAACAGACCCAATCCACCAACAGAAGCCAAAGACGCTTGAAGATTCAAAGGAGAGAGAGACGGTGACAAGGAGAGCCACACCATCGGACCTCAGAATAAGCAAGCTTCCCACTATTTGTGTCCGGAGCTGTTATTGCCCGATCCTCACCAGCTGTAAACAGAATCCCACTCTGTTTCAAAATCAAAACCACATAAAAAATGAGATCTTTTTCAGCCAAGAATCTCAAAGTTACTTACTTTACTCTATATATGTACAAATTCTCATACACAAGTTAATAAGTAAAAAGAAATAATCTCACATCACCAGGAGAAGCACAGAGTATACGCTTACGGCTACCATTATCAAGCTCAAGAAGAAGCTTAGAATCCTCAGACTGATGAACACCAACTTTACTATTCACCACCATGAAGAACCTCTCCCCACTTGGATCAAACTTGACAAGACTCGCCTCGTGCCCCAACCTGCAACAAAAAATCCTCTTCCCCCTCACGAGATTCAACATCGCAAAGCACTCGTCACGGTAAACAGCCAGTGCGAGCTTCCCGAAGTGGTGAATCGCGAGATCGTTGACCGCCTTCTTTTGAGGACGAAAGGACTTGAGGAGGACAAAAGGGTCGGTGTCGAAGATAGCGACGGACCGACGGAGCCATCGGCGGAGAAGAGGTTGCGAGGGAAGGAGAGGGAGGAAGGGGTGTAGAAGGAGAGGGCGGTGATGGAAGCTGTGTGGTTGTGGTCGAGGAGAGAGTCGAGGGAAGAGGCGGAGGGGAGGTCGTAGAGGTGGATTGTGTCGTCGGAGCCGCCGGAAGCTATGGTGGTAAAGGAGAAGAGAGGGGAGAAGGTTAGGGATTGGATTTCCGGGTCGTGCTTTGTGGATAAGGCTATAAACGGTATATATTAAAATCCCACAGTACTTTACCGGACAGCTAATTAACTTTGTTTCTATGTATATACACTGCAATTGCCCATTTTTTTAAATCAGTTCTGAACTATATAATTTCTTTATAGTTTGTCATAGTATAGCAATTGGACATTAACTGTTTTATATTTTTTAATGTTGCTAAGAGTTTTATTAAGTGTTAAATGCTAAGTTTTTTTTTCTTTCTAAATGCTAAGTTGAATGATGCTTTCATGTATGGAGATTAGTTTGTTCATGCTTATGAAACTTTGTATGATGTTAATGGTAATTTAAAAAAAAACTGCCCTTTTAGTTGTCAATTCATAGAAAGTTCGTTGAACCTATCAATTTTATGTGTATATGTATTTGATTCATTGTTTATTAATTAATTTAAATTTAGAATATTTTTTGTTTGACTAATTTTAACTGAAATTTTTTATTATTTTCGTACTTCATTTATTAGCATATATGAATATTAGCTTTTTTTACTATGACATAGAATTTACGTTACTATAAAATAGGTTTTCATTATATAAAACTAAAATATATGAGGAAGATAGTTTGTGTTTATTTTCCTAAAATATATAATAATTGTTCTTATGAAATATTTAAAAGCGAATTTCATACGGAAAGCAGAGCATACATTCTAATACCTGCAACTGTTTCACGGCACCTCTCAACAACAACGCACGACGATATCAACAGTGTCTTAACCGAGTTCCTTGGTGTATTTCCCGTAGACTTACCGACTACTATACCACCTCTAAGGGACATTCAAAATAATATCGATATTGTCCCCAGTACGACGCTTCCAAAATGACGTCACTACCGAATGAGTCCGGCTGAGAATAAAGAATTACATCGTCAAGTTTAAGATTTACTCTGCAAAGGGCATATCCGCGAAAGTTTGTCCCGGTGTGCGCTCCCAGCTCTTCTCATTCTAAAGAAAGACGGCACTTGGTGTATGTGTGTTGACAGCACGGCAATAAACAAAATTACAGTAAGATATCGCTTCCAAGTTCCTTGTTTGGATGACTTATTGGATCAAATCGGAGCAGCAATTTTTTTCAAAAATTGATCTTAAAAGTGGTTATCATAAAATAAAAATCAGACCGGGAGATGAATAAAAGACTGCTTAGAGAACTCGTGAAGGCTTGTTTGAATGGCTTGTTATGCCTTTCGGGTTGTCCAATGCTCTGAGCACCTTCATGCACATCATGAATCAGTCTCTACGACCGTTTATTGGGAAATTCATGGTTTTCTACTTTGATGACATACGTATTTTTAAGGTAGAGGCAGTTCGTTCATGGCTAATCCCGAAGACAGTCACTGAGGCCTGTATTTTTCATGGATTAGCCTCCTTTTACAGATGTTTTGTTTGTCACTTTAGCTCAATTATGGCCCCGATCACCAGCTGTATGAAAGAAGGAAAATTTTCGTGGACTCCTGAAGCAACGACAGTATTCGAAATCATCAAGGACAAGTTAACAACCGCCCCCGTTCTTTTCCTATCTAATTTTTGAGAGACATTCGAGCTTCATAGTGATGCCTCGAAATTAGGGATAAGTGCGGTTCTCAGTCAACAGGGTCACCCCATTGCCTATTACAGTGAGAAATTAGCTGGTGCTCGTGCCCGGTATAGTACTTACTATTAGGGACATAAGTCCCACATCGGATATTGGAAAGGATCTTTAGTAATATATAAGATGGATGGGTCACTCCACTAATCACTAATTGGTTTTAAGTGTGAAGCTCATCTAGCTTAACATGGTATCAGAGCCCGATCCATACAGTCCAACCCGATCCACATCGATCCAGTCCAAAGTCGGCCCATCGATCCTTGCCCGAACATTCCGAGATTGACGTTTAGAGAGCCATCATCTCGAGGGGGCGTATTAGACACATAGTTGTCCCACATCGGGTATTGGAAGGGATCTTTAGTAATATATAAGATAGATGAACCACTCCACTAATCACCAATTGGTTTTAATTGTGAAGCCCATCTAGCTTAACATGGTATCAGAGCCCGATCCACGCAGTCCAACCCGATCCACATCGATCTGGCCCAAAGTTGGCCCATCGATCCTTACCCGAACATTCCGAGATTTACGTTCAAAGAGTCATCATCTCGAGGGGGCGTATTAGACACATAGTTGTCCCACATCGGTAGTTGGAAGGAATCCTTAGTAATATATAAGGTGGATGGACCACTCCTCTTATCACCAATTGGTTTTAAGTGTGAAGCCCATCTAGCTTAACACTTACGATGTGGAGTTTTATGCTATTGTGCAAGCCATTAAGCATTGGAGCCACTACCTAGTTCATCGTGAGTTCAATCTTTTTTACCGATCATGACGCGTTGCGACACCTTGATAGCCAAGCCAAGGTTTCTTCAGCAGTTCACATTTTTTATACGCCATCTATCGCGGACTTGTACCCTGATGATGCGTTCTTTGGGCGCTTGTTTAGGGACGCTACTGCTGGTATCTCTGCAGAATACTCCTTGCACGATGTGTTTTTATTCTGAGAGCTGCGACTTTGTGTTCCAGACTGTAGTCTTCGCCTGAAGATTATACAGGAATTACATAATGAAGGAGGACATGTGGGTCGTGACATAATTCTTCAGCTGGTTACTTCATCCTACTTCTGGCCTTCTTTGATCGCCAACACTTCCACCATCAAGGGGAGGAAACAGATCGAGCTCGTGACTGGCCTTAAATGGTATGTCCTCTTTGCGAATCTACCATAACCACCCCAGGCCCACAATTGCGTCTATTTCCCCCATGATGCATCAGAATTGCAGGTAGTAAGGATGTTTGCCAACACCGGTTGGCCTTCCAAAGTTCTTATAGCTGGAGTCTTGATTGAAATTGTGCCCTGGGCCATAAACGACTCGCTTACACTAACAATAGCAATATTCATAACAGAGAGAGCCTGTGTGGCTCTGTTTTCGAAGGAGAGAAGATTTCTCGCTTTCCACAAATCCCACATCAGCCAAGACACAAGATCAGAACTTATATCGGTTGGTGGTAAGCAAATGAGCGTAGTAGAGTTGATGAGAGCATGATATGGCGAGTCAATGTCGAGCCAATTAGCCGGGGATGTGAATGGTGCCAGATTCAATACTTGTTGAGAAAAAGGGCACGTAAAGAAGAGATGAAGCACAGTTTCTTCCGCATGACAGGGAGGACAAACGGCTAGAGGACTTTCTATACAAGTATATTTAGAGTTAGACGACTTCCGTAAGAGTTAGACGACTTCGGTTTCGAGACTTCGTCTCTTATAAAGACTATCAGTTGCTTCGTTTTAATATCCGCATTTTCATATTTTCAGTTTAGAAACTCTAAACCGAATGCACAGAAATAAACTGAATAAACATTTACACCCCTATTTTTCCGAATAAGCAAATATATAAACCAATTTCAATTCAAATATATATTATCAAAGGAATTAGAAATAAATATTTAAAATATACTGTTTTCATTTATTTGCATATTCTGTCCGTAGGACGGGTTAATAAAAAGTATCGATTAGAGATAAAAAAAGAGTTGTCGTTTTCTCGAATAAACGAGTAGGAGTTTTACGGTTTCTCTAATGATCGTAGTTGGAGTTTGTTAGTTTCTCGAATGACTAACGTATTGATAGATATTATCTAGTGGTATCTATCAGATACCAAAAGAAGTCTTGATTGTTCGATTAGTAAGTGGATAGGTTTAAAGAAAGAGAATATTTTATATTTGACTAAACAATACTTCTCAAAATGTATGTTTTAATCTTTATGAAAATAAAAGGAAAGAGTATATTTTATATTTTACTAAGAAAATACTTCTAGAAATGTATGTTTGTGTTATTATATATAATCAGAATGTGTGAAGAGATATCATTAAAAGTTTAGAGTATATTTTAAACACGATCCAAAATTACAAAGATCAAAAGTGGCTATCATAATGAATACTTTAGTCACATTTGTTTTTACTATTCTTTTGATCGGATCTTCTGTTCAATGTAGTACTACGGCTACCGCTGCTGATACTTCAAGTAATGGGTTATATTTGTGCTCTAATTTTATATATTTTGATTAATTTATATACATTGATTTAATGACTTTTATTCATATAAAAAGCTTATGGAGGAGATTACGGCATTTGCTTCCCCCTCAAGCAACGGTGTAGATTAGACGGCGGTTGGTTAAAAATTTGCGATGACTATTGTACGTCATGGAATTATATTTACGGACACTGTGATGCTCAAGGAAAATGTTGTTGTGTGGGCCCACATTGAAATCATCTTATCAAATGTATTGGTATTTGTTTGAAAAATAACATGAGTAATTTTTATGTGTTTCTCAATATCTAAAACAGGAGATTTATAATAAATTAAACACTATTTACCAGATTGAAATTAGTTTTTAAATTTGATTTATTTTAAATGGAGAAAACTAAAACTATATGGCGAAAACAATCATAACATTTTGTTCTTTTTTTTTGTCAACCATTTCTTTCATTCAAATAACTTAAAACACAATGTTTTCAACATTCATACATTTAAGCCTAGCCTTTTCCAAAGAAAAAACCTGAACATTAGCAATACAAGGAATGAAACTAAAAGCTACAGGATTGAAGAGAGTAGCAAGGCTTCTACCGCATTGGAGAACACCTGCGATCTCGTTCAAAACAGATCCTAATCGCAGGGTAGATATGAAGACCTGAGAGTCTGGGAATATAAGAAAACTAAGGAGGCTTATTTCTTTAACCTTAGAAGAGCTGAGCAAAGCTTCAAAGCTTCAACCATGAGTGCTGAAATTTCTATGTATAAAATAAAAATTTCTATGCTACTTTTAATAAATTTATAGTTATAGCTTGTATTATCTTAAGATAGAAGTATTATACAAATTAAATATGACAAGATTATATCAAATTGGTAAATTATCATTTACCAATAAACGGCTTAAAATTTGTCAACTATATAATATTTTATACAAAAAAATTTCTTAACATATATTAAAATTTTATTTCTACAGCAATATATTTTTCGTCGAAGAATATTCTTAATTTGATTATTATAAAGTAATATTAATAGTACATGTAATAACAATTAATATAAAGGTAAAATGCAAAAAAAATAATCACTATATATTAATAAATATTAATAAACTTAAACAATAAGAGTTAATAGTTATACAATACATAACACCAAAATATAAATTATACATTCAAAAATTATTATGATAATATCAAAGTGTACAAAATGAAAAAAATACTCTCACGGTTGTGCGGGTTAAACTCTAGTTTATTAACCATATTCATGTGGTTGAATTTTTATATATTCAACCATAGTAATTTTTATACTTCATAACCAAAAAGTAGCAATGGAGCGTCCACATTAACGAAAATATTTTCTCCGAAAAGAAGCAACATGGCATTATACATTTTTTACAATATAAAAAATAGAAGTATTAAATTAAACACTTATATAAACATGTATAATTTTACATTTTAATATTACAGATAAATATTACCCCGAAAATATTAGCTTAATGGCTTGATAAATATATTGGCTTAATGGCCTAATAATATTACTCTAGAAACTAAAGTCCATCTCACAAGAAGGCACGCACGCATCGTCAACTTCTCTTCTTTGCCACCACGAACGCCCAAGTCCCTCCTCACTCGAGCAAACCAGAAACCAGTCTGATTAAATGAAATCAACTCTTAGCTTCTCCATAATATAATATTACTATTTAAGAAAAAAAATACATAAATAATACATAATAAGTAAATATATAATATAAAATGATAATATTATATAAATATATATCTGAAATAATGTATAGTTATACATTTTGATTATTTCGTAAATATAAAATATAAAAAATGAAAACATTATATTAAACATATATCTGAAATAATGTATAGTTTTATATTTTAAATATTTCCAAATATTTTAAAAAATGGTAACATTACAATATTAAGAAATATTACATTAAACATATATCTGAAATAATGAATAGTTTTATATTTTAGTTATTCCATAATATTACATCTATCTGAAAAAGTAAGAAAATTAGAATAAGTAAATATAAAATTAAAAAAAAAAATATATATATATATATATATATATATATATAAAAAAAAAAAATATACAATATAAAAATGTAAATATTACATTAAGCATCAGTTATATGTAGCGTGTTTGACTGATCAATGTCTATAACAAAGCAATTTCGTCTAAGGGACTATTTGAGACACCAAAAGTGTCCATGTCACAGTACAAATCCCTTTGTATTTTGTTATTGTTGTTGTTTAATTTTATAAATTAGGTTTTCTATGTTAATCTTGATTAATACTTATCACCAGTTGATTATCTTCTCGGGTTACTTTAATATTTGTATATTCTAAAACTTTCACACATGAACATTCCGTCTAAACTACTAACATGCTTCTTCGATATCAAATATTAAATGTATGCACACAGATGCTTCTAGATATGTACATGCATTTTTAGCTCACGCACAATTAATATAATACATTAGAATAACATCCTATAGTCAAAATCAAATATCCGGAAGTATTTGTAATCCAATGATCTGTAACCATTCTATTTTTTATAAATCGACTTTTTATTTATAAAAATGACTTTCTATTTTTTTAATAAAAATCGACTTCTATTTGTTTTATAAAATCGATTTTATATTTTAAAAATGATTTTTATTTTTTTGTAAAATTGATTTAATTAATAAATTTAAAAAACTGAATATTTTCAAAATATTTACTTCCCATATGTTTGGAACTGATTATCTTTATCCATAGAGTGTAGAACTGGGTTGCACGGAAGCTTCATCGAACGTCCGCTTCCCGCTTTGGAATCGGAATCGGAATCGAAATCTCGCGAAAGCTTACGGAATCTTGCTTCCAAAACGCTTCTAAAATATTCTCTTAAATAACACGTTGAAAGCTTACGATTCCATTTTGGAATCACGCTTCCGTTTCTAAAAAGACCACAATGTCATAAATCAATAAAAATATAAAATTATAGTTTTAATTTATATAAAATCAAAATTTTAATAGTAAAGAAAATGAGTGAATAGAAATATACAAGTATTAAAACTAATACTATAAATTATCTTTATGCATTGAAGTTTTTATTAAAGGTATATCTAATATTCAAATATATTGTGTAAATTATTTATGAAGTGTAAAAAATAATTAATATAATAATTTCTTCTAAACTTAATTTATGACATGAAATATTTCAAAATATTATAAATGAATAAATGCTTTATTTTAAATCTAAATTATATAAATTTCAGTCCTAAATTTAAAATATTATCTTATATTTTAATATATATACTTATATATAGATATATGCTTCCAACACGTACCCGCTTCCTAATTTTTTATAAATCTCGTTTCTGCGTTTCCATACTCTTCCGCTTCCACGTACCTGCTTCCGTTTCCATGTAATGTATGTGTAGAATACAATAAATATGTTTGAAATCTATTTTTACTAGTTTTAGATTTACAGTAATATATAGATTCTGAAAGTTTTAGATTTATGGTAATGTGTAGATTTCGATATCTACAGATTTTAGAATGATAGGTTAAGCGCGGAATTTGTTTTCTAAATATTTTTAGATTACTTTTATTTATGTAGAACAAATATTCTAAACATATTAGATTCAATGAAAAAAATGGATTACGTTTTCTACTATATAGAATGTCAAATCTATTTTTTTAGAACAAAATATAAAATTATGATTTAAACATTTTCAGAACTGAAAAAATATCAATACGTAAATATAGATATTTCATCAGTATTTAATATTTTTAAAAAAAAATTTGTTTGTAAAACTATCTAATAGGATATAGTTATCATATTTTTGGTCTAAAAAAATAATTTTCTTATATTCTTAATATGATGGGTATACTTTTAGCAAAAAAAAATATGATGGGTATATTATTTTTTAGATGCCACTATACGTATTAGATATAAATTTATTAGCTAATTTATGTTGTGTAAACTCTATTATTTTCTTTTGGCTTTCATCTTTCAACAGAAGTATTGCAGAGTCAATCACTCTCAGCACGTGAATTAGTTTGAAGCTTATCAATTCTTTTCACATCACTTAATACGACTCCGTATGGCGTGAAGAATCTGCTCCTCTTTTGCCCTAAAGCTGAGTTAGGGTTTAAACACACAATAGCACCCTTTTGATTTATGTCTCTTTGTTCTGTTTTTGTCGGTTTGTGTAACCGATCAACTCAAGCTATTGGCTCCCCACTCCCTGAAATTTGACCTCTCTATTGGATCTCACCAAAGTTTCTCTATATGAAGGAATCTCTACCCTCACAACTTCATTATATTTGAACCACAAGAACAAGAACCAGTACATGCGGTGGTAATGGACGGCGGTTACGATCAATCCGGTCAAGCTTCTAGATACTTCCATAACCTCTTTAGGCCTGAGCTTCACCACCAGCTTCAGCCTCAGCCTCAGCCTCAACCTCAACCTCAACCTCAACCTCAACCACAACCTCAACATCAGCCTGAGTCTGATGATGAATCTGACTCCAACAACAAGTATCCGGTTCAACCTGATTCCGATCAGGTTACCTCGGGCTCAACTTCCGGGAAGCGTCCACGTGGTCGTCCTCCAGGATCTAAGAACAAGCCGAAGCCACCGGTGATTGTGACAAAAGATAGCCCCAACGTGCTTAGATCTCATGTCCTCGAAGTCTCATCTGGAGCCGACATAGTTGAGAGCGTCAACAACTACACTCGCCGGAGAGGGAGAGGTGTCTCCATTCTCAGTGGTAACGGCGCGGTGGCTAACCTCACGCTCCGGCAGCCGGTGACGACTCATGGGAACAATGGTGGAGCCGGGGCTGGAGCCGGAGGAGGGGTTGTGACTTTACATGGAAGGTTTGAGATTCTTTCCATCACTGGTACGGTGCTTCCGCCTCCCGCACCGCCGGGATGCGGTGGTTTATCTGTCTTTATTGCTGGTGAACAAGGTAGGATGATCGGAGGAAGAGTGGTGGCTCCGCTTGTGGCTTCTGGTCCAGTGGTACTGATGGCTGCATCCTTCTCCAACGCAACTTTCGAAAGGCTTCCACTTGAAGATGAAGGAGGTGAAGGTGGGGGAGACGTCGGAGGAGGAGTTCCACCGCCAGTCACTTCAGAAACACCGCCGTCTGGAGTCGCTCAGGGAGAGCTAAGAGTTAACATGAGTGGTTATGATCAGTTTTCCGGTTGGGGAGCCGGAGCTGCTTCAAGACCATCATTTTAGATTTGAAAATTATGTCCGTAAAATAGCTGTAACCAAAATTTCAATTAAAATTTAAAAAATCATTTCATGGTAATGACATTTTCATGTTGTTTTTTTTTTCTTTTTAACTTAGTTTATCACAATATATACATATGTATAAACATTTGGATTCGTTTCTAGGTGTACTTCTCCATCGACAATTCTCTTCTTCTTATGTTAATCACCGGGGTTCTGTGATGAACCCGATATGTTATTTGTCATGTGCTTGAATTCATAAAAAAAAAAATGGTACGAGAAGTCGATTTCATGGATATAATCAGTTCACTCATCATATTTGTCGCATATATTAGTATGCGCCATCCCCTATTTGGGGTAGATATGAAAGTTAATCATTAAATGTATGTTACTTTATATGTACAAGTCAACTAATTGATCAACCATCATGTTCTTGTTCATTTTAATTCATTTAGTTACCCCATAATATAAAATCCTCAAGATGTAATCAGGAGACCTTATGATTATCTTGGTCAAAACTTCATGTAACGAAAGAGCCTTATACAACCTTGAGCATATTGAATGCCTTCAAAATTTCAAATCAAGTTTGTGCTTAGGAACTTGATTTGATGATATATGTTTTAACCAACTGAGTTTTTTTTTTGTTTTAGGATGAAATCAATATGAATCTTTCTTCGATCTTATCGGTCAATCATGAAAATAACGCTTCAAAATCTTCCAAAAATAACCGCTTCAAATCTTTCAAAAATAACGCTTGAAATTTACGACAAAAATTAAATATCAGTTATACCAATAAACATATAATTACAAAAAATATGTATCCGTTACAACGATAGAAACATACCATAAGAGATAGTTTTGACGGTTACGACGATTCGATTAATGGTAGAAACACAAGAACATTACATGACCTGCCAAAAAACCAAAACAAGAAAAAACTTTTGGCTTTGAGTTTCACCAGTTTCCCTTTAGATGAGTAGGAAACTCTGCAACATCAGCTAATGGGTTTTGAGTACCAAGATGTGTGAAAATGAGGAGTACATCAAGTTCCTAGGGAAGATATTTAGTGACAATTTGAAACATGTAATTTTTCTTAAGGAATATAAATATACTTCATCCGTTTTCTTTTATATGTTATATAAGATTTTTATACGTAAATTAAGAAAAAAACATTTAAATTTTGATTTTACCTCTAATTAACATATATATATATATATATAAATTAAGTGCATTGTAAATATATAAACCACACTTGTAATGAAAAAAAATCACAAAGTAAAACGACAACTACTATAAAACAGAGGGAATGGTATTTTATGTATGGAAAAAGTTTGCATAACCAATGCAATGTTCAAAATATGATGAAATATATATATATATATATATATATATATCTCCAACAAGATGGAGATAATTTTTTATCTGCGTAATAATATGAATAATTTTTACTTTGTTTTTTTGTCAATAACATGCATTATATCATATACTGGTTTAAACATGGATAGTGCTGTGCACTAGCAGTACTAATATAAACTACTTGGCTACATATCCTGGTCAATTTCAACTTTACATTATAAGACGAGAATGAGAGTTGAATCATCAACCTTTTCCCGTAAATGATATCAGCTCTGTTCTTTTCATGAATGCTGCGATCAGCGTCAGCTTTAGAAAAAAAACACAGTACGACAGAGCCAAATTTGACGGAACCGAAGATTAAAGTAGCCACTACTAAAATTTCTGAGATACAAAATAGAGACGTTAAATTTCCAGCGTTCATTTCACTCTGCTGCTTGCGCGAGACTGAAAAACAAGTTGACATTGTTTCATGGATTTTGTGTCCGCCATGGTTGACAAGTGTTATTTTCTTGACTCTGACGCTGGTCGTAGCTTCATGAAAGAACAGAGCTATAATATATAAATATTTGGCTTTTTACGGCTTGAAGTATTGAGAATTCAAGGGTATTCGGTATTCCACGTTGGGGACCTTTTATGTACATGCAACAACAGACTTTATCTATTGAAGATTTTTCATGTGATCGTCTCATGTACCTTGCATGCAATTGAACTTAATCTTTGTTCAGTATGTGCTTTTCTTTATACACTGATAAACAAACCGGCTCTCTTTCAAACGATTTAGTAAAGATATTAATCAGTTTACTTTAAAAAAAAAAAAATTGGGGTTTATGTTCATATGTATTAATTCGAAACAAAATTGGGGATCTTATTATATCAGTGTTTCACATGATTATGTCATGGAAAATGAGCTTTTAAATCTTGGACTATTTGAAATCAGCACTTTTAATACTCAATTATCTATTGCGCAGATTTAATCATGAATTTATTGTTAACTACGTAAAATCAGACTTGAAAAGTAAAAAATAATTATTACATGAATTATAATTAGAAAAATGATCGGTTTGACTACATAAATTCTTAAAATCAATTATATAAGATAATGGAAGAGATTTTCGTTAAGTTCGGATAATTTTCAATGATATAAAGAAAATTTTAATGATAATATAAAACTTTTGACACTGAAAATAAAGAACATGATTCCTTTTTTTAAAAACAATATTCACATCGATTTTAAGGATTTTTGGATTTTTGAAAGCCAAATCGATATGTTATTTAATTGTAATTCATTTTTTTGTTTAGTAATTAATGTTTGACATTTTAAAGTTAATTTTGCGCAGTCAATGATAACTTCAAGATTAAATATACGCAAGAGAAAGTTAGATATTACAAGTGTTGATTTCAAATAGTTGGGGATTTAAAAGTCTATTTTCCAAATTCCGTTCAGGACCGTTTCTGAATGAAAAGTGAACATAAATGCAAATTATATGCTTTTAAACAATTAAAGAAATGCAAATTGTATGCCTATGGGTGTGATTGTTTATGACTTTAAACTTTTTCTAAAAGTTGGCTGTTAAATAATAATTGTAGGCTTTAGAAATGTTAAAAGCCATAAATTGTTGCTTTAGGAAAAGCAACTCACGTTGAGTGCAAAATCAGTTATTATGGCTTTGGGAATTTTACAACTTTCAAAGCTTTAGATATGCAAAAGGTTGATTGGGTAAAATAGGCTTTAAGAACTTTAGCATTAAGTTAAAGCTTCTAAAGCCCAACCTCAATCGGACTACGATAAAAAAAAATATAATGGGCCGAGTTTAAGGCCTAATTCGACCCACAGAATACAGGCTGAATCATAACATCCCAAATTCACCACAGTTTTTTCTTTTGAATTGCATTGCATCCTGAATCATGAGCAGCCTTTCTACTAACTTTAGTGGAACACCAATGTTCACTTCTCTACTTTTATCTGGCTCTTTATCAGTTTTTTTCTAAAGACAGAAAGTTTCTTTTTCCTCTAGGTGTTTGTCATCAATTTTTTTGTCAGCATTGTCATCATTTAGTTGGCTAATTTCAGTCTTCTTTCAGTGGGCGGTCAGAAGACATCTATCTATAGTGGTTATTGACACCTCAGAGTGGTGCTGATATATCTAGTCTTTTCTAGGGCCAACACTCAGGTTATCTATATCGATCCTACAACTGGTATCTTGATGTACAATGGGATCTATGGTCTTGATCATTTTATCAAGTCAGAGCGTGAAGCCGTAGATTATATCACGAACAGATCAAGATGAGCTTTTTTTTCTGAAGCTCACTCTATGGCAGGGTAAAACTCGGTTATGCTGTGTTGGGGAGCTTTGGGATGCTTCTTGGTGCGACAAACAACTCGCCAGACGATAGATGACAACATAAACATGTTTGTAGTTTTGTAGACGTAGTATCTGTTTATCTACATAACTATCTCTATATCCAGCAAGAACTACCATAATATGGTGACATTTCACATATAGTAGTCTATGTGACGAAAGGCATGACGAGCGTCCGATATAACTGGTCTCGGACAAAACCTGATCCATCTTTTGTATTCTTGCATGTACCTACGACAATCTAGGAAACAAACAAAGAATTACTCACATGAGTTTTCTAAGTTTTGTGGAAATTATTTTTCTCTTCTTATATTTTGTAGATTTTATCTTTCTTACTTCACATGTTGGTGCATATATTTTGTGGATATTTTATATTTATTTCATGAAATGCATTAAAATTGATCTACAGAAGGGGTGATATATACATGTAATTAGAATCCTTTTCACATCTTCTCTATTAAAAGAGAAGTACCATTTTTATCTACTATAAAATAGTCATATTAGATTCATATATTCAGTTACATCTTTTATTATTACATTAGTTTATTTAATGTATAACATTTCTAAATAATTGTAAGGATATTAATAAAAATATATTTAAATATAAATTTAAATTTTAGTTTTAGTAATAACAAAATCTGTTGAGAAAAAATCTAACAAAATCTTTCTAAAAAATTAAATATTTTTAATTAATGCACTTATTAATTTCGTAATTAGTAGTATAATATTATTATAAATTAGTTTTAACTAAATTTTTACTATAAAAATATGATAAAATTATATCTTAATTTTATAAATTTTATAAATATAGTCTATATTATAGTAAAATAGAAGTAATATATGAATTATATATTAAATTATATTAAATTGGTAAACTAATATATTTAAAAAATACTTTCATTTAAATTAATAAACAAAATTTCATTTACCGTTTAAAATGCCTAAAATCATTCACCTTTTAAAAGGATCAAAATTTGTGAATTATGCAATAATTTTTACAAAAAATAAAATTATTGACATATGTTAAATTTTTATATTTAGAACTATATATTTTCTATTTATTTATTTTTTAAATGACAGTAATATATTATCTAAAATAATTATATACAAAATATAGTATAAAACTTTTATATTTATAAATGAAAAGTTATATGCACGGATATGCGGGTCTGAATCTAGTAATACTATATAAGATAAGTCCTTATGATTTGAAACCTTTTTTCTTGTTGGTTCTGGTAAAAGTAAGAGTTCGGAAACTTATATATGAGTTATCATATGGTTGAATCAAACAAAGAGCTATAGAGCTACGAATCTATGATACAGCTTGAACTATTTCATACGGAACAAACACAAGAAGAAAGTGTACAAATCTGACTCGAGACATGTGGATACCAAGTTTGTGCAATATTTACAACGTTAAAATCAAATTAATATTTTATAGAATAAAAATATGAAAGTCTCATCCCATAGCCAGGGAACAATTTTGTTTTTTTTTGGGAAAATTGCCAAAACGGAACAAAAATTCAGCATGGTTGTCCCTATAGTATAAAACCATCATTTAGTTGTCTTTTTAGTATAATTTTTTTCATAATCCCAAAACTAACCCTTGATTAATCTAATTAAACACATTAAGTTAATAAAATTTTATAAAATAATAATTAAAACGTTTTAAAATGGAAAATAAAAATAATTTTTTTAATAAAAATAAACTTTGTAAAACTTAATAAAAATAAAAAAAAATTTACAATTTTTTTAAAAATAGAAAACGTTAAATCAACCTAATAAAAGACAGTTAACAAAGCTGTATTTTATATAAAAAGTTTAAAATGTTTGTAAACTTTTTAATTTTATCAAAATTTTTAATAAAAAAAATTAATGTATTTTTATAAAGTTTGTTTAAACTTTTTATTAAAATTTTTTTGTAAATTTTTATTTTATTTTTATAAAGTTTACAAATTTTATATAGTTTGTTTAAAGTTTTTATTAAACACATTAAACTAAAATAATTTTTTTAAAAAATAATTAAAAACGTTTTAAAAAGGGAAAATAAAATAAAACTTTTAAAATTTTATTTAATAAAAATAAACTTTGTAAAAATAAAAATAATTTACAATTTTTTAATAAAAACGTTAAATAAACTTATTAAAAACATTTTACAAAGTTTTATTTTTATAAAAAATTTAAAACTTTTTTAATAAAATTGTAATTAAATAAAAATTTTAAAATTTATAAAAATAAAAATAAAACTTTACAAAAAAATTTAATAAAAACTTTAAACTAACTTTATAAAAAAAACATTTTACAAAGTTTTATTTTTATAAAAAGTTTAAAACGTTTGTAATCATTTTAATTTTATCAAAATTTTTAATAAAAATATAAATTTTAAAAATGTTTTTAATAAAACTTTTAATAAAAATAAAATTTGTAAAATTTATAAAAATATAAATAAACTTTACAAAAAATTGCACCTAATTTCAAAATACCATATGTTGTATAGATATGTATCATAGAGAACAATAGTTTGTGAAAAAATCAAAAGAAAAACTATGGAAAAACCATAGATTAATGAATAAAACAAGGGAGAATCATTTTTTAAAATATTTTGACAAGCAAAATCGAAAATAACACGTTTTAGGAAGTTAGAATATTTTTAGGAGATTTTTAGAATATTTCCTTAACTGAAATTTTCATTAATTTTCGCAAAAATCAGGTAATCTTATCCGTAGAAGGCGTCTTCTAAAAGTTTAGAACATTGAAAAAAATCTAGAACACGCTTTCTACTTTTAGTAGACGGAAGAGTACATTTTAGAAAACACATTCAGCGAAATTTAGAATACTTAATAAAAGTAGAAGATGCTTCCGGACGAAAAGTAGATAGCTTTAGGATTAGTAGAATGCGCATTCTACTTTTTTAGAAAATTAGTAAATAGTAGAATGTATGTTCTAAAAATAGTAGATGAACGTGTTTATTTTAGAAATCGCTTTCTACTATACCATTTTCTGTAGAAGGCACATTCTACCTTTAGTAGAACGTATTTTCAAATTCTTATTTATCAACTTTTTGAAAAAAAAAAAAATACCAGCATGTGTATATAGGTGTTTTATTAATTTTTTATATTTTTAATATTTTTTTTGATTCACAAAAGTATTTATTTCATTAGTTTTCAGAAATACAAAGGATAAAAAGGAGAAAAATTAGACAAAAAATGATTTATACCAAAGGGACAACACCCTTGTTTTTTTGTTCTCTATTGGAAATTTTCCCTTTTTTTTTTCCCTTGAATTATAGACAAGAATATTGAGTAAAAAAAAAGAAACAGAATATGGAGTAAAGAGGCGGCCACTGGCCATCAAGTGTGGATTCTCTAGAGACGCATATTCTCTTTTATAAAGAGATAGAGTGTGCATGTTTGGACTTTTCTGGATTGTCTATTCATATTTTTATCCATCCATCCATCTATACTTCTGAAATGGTCTTTAAAATATTTTTTATTTGCTACCAAAGAAATATTTTACAGGTTAACTTGAGTATTTTTCAAGCTCTGTTTTCGTTTCCTATTTTCTTGAAGCTCCACTAATTCATATGCAACAACAGAAGCTATGTGTATTTGGATTATGTTTGCAGGTATTAGCTTTGGGGAAATAAAAAGTGGAAGTAGAGATGATGAAGCTTTTGCATCTGTTCATAACTTCATCGAAACCAGTTGTGGAGATTCTGATGATAACATCAGTTGGATTTTATATGGCTCTGGATGGTGTCAATCTTCTTGGTCCAGATTCTCGCAAATATTTGAACGACGTTCGTTATAATTAAAATTTTACTCTCCTTACTAATAAATCTACTTTAATCTACTTTAAAAAAAAACTACTTTAATCTGTGTTTGTTTGTTTTTTGTGTAGATTGTCTTTTATGTGTTTAATCCTTCGCTTGTTGGGAGCCGTTTAGCTGATAGTGTTACATATGAAAGCTTGGTGAAAATGTAAGTCAGCTGAGGTTTTTCAATCAGGAATCTAGCTCTCTGGTTTATCCTAATGAATAATTGTTAGGATTTAAACCTATTCCTAGTGCTTTAAACTTAGATAGAAATCAGATACCAAAAGCTCTTTCTTATTCACTCAAAGAAAAAACTGTTTCTCAAGAACAATAATAGAGATTACAAGCCAGTGATTAGCACAAAACCCTAACACTTGTAATTGCTTAATCTCTTGCCAATCTCTCTCTCTCGTATGCTCTTTCTAGTTCGGATGATTCTTAAGCCATGACACCACCTCCTTTATATATATAACATGATCACCGACTTTACTCTTCTTATTCCATATTGGCTTTTGTAAAGTATATGACCGTCATCAATAGAAACGGAAACGTTAACGTCTTTTCCTTATTTGAACTTGTGCAGGATTCTTGTTGGGCCAGAGCTTAAAATTGAGGCCCAATTACTACAAACTCCACCTGGCCTAATTTTGACTCTCTTGTCTTCCTCGTGATCGACAAAGAACAAAACCAGAGCAGCCCCCCTTTTTTTTTTTTTTTTTTTTTTCATCGCTTTCTAGAGAAAACGATCTGATCCAGTGAATCACTGCTCTTTGCTTCGTCGAGTTTCTTTGCCGGTAAATCATTGCTCCTCGTCCTCTCTCCGACATATCCACATGCCGACTCAAAGCTTTCATGTCTTTCCTCTGCAACTCGAATTGGATCCAGTAACACTTTCGCTGAGTTACTTCGACGATGCATAGCCATGAGTATCCTATGCTCATTTTCCTTGCCTTTGATGCGTCGCAAAAAATAAGCCAGAATGGCTATTCTTTCTTATCTCCTTTTCACCGTCGACAACTCATGTAACTCGTACGCCGCTACTCTGTCTCCAACCTTTCTCGCCTTGATTCCAGAGATCAATTCAACTACCCAAATCTCCAGCTCGTTTTTCTGCAATCTCCGACCTTACCTCCAAAGCTTCTTCACTGTAAGAACTAGTAATTCTCAAAGAAGCTCGCGATTTCTCCTTTTACTGGTAATTAACAAAGTTCTCATTTTGAATGTTTCAGGTTGTCGATCCATGGCTCAACCTTGTCGGATTACTGCAGCACTCTGGTAAGCTTTCTCTGATGATTTGAGTTTGCTTGAAAACCTCTTACATATTCCCTTTGAGATCGTATAGACTTAATCTCCTTTTGACTTTGACAGTGAGATGTGATTCTTCAACCGGCATATTTCTTTCATGTGTTTCCCGTTATACGTTTCTCCTGCTTGCTCAAACTTCGTCCTTCAGCTTCTCGGTAAATTCATTTACACCCTTTTAGCTGTTTTAAAAAAACGTTTCTGATGTCATGTGATCTGTTTCTTCTTTGGCCAGCCTAGGTACTCGTCTCCCTTCAGCCTTTCTTACTGTTTAAGACGTTCTCTCAGGTGACCCTTTAGAGACTCCGCCGTTACTCCGACGAACGCATGAACCCGTTTCCCTTCAACTTCCTTGTAAAGTTATCCACTTCTCTTTACATGTTTTAAGTTGACGCTTGTGATGTTAAACTCATCCAGTGATCTTGTTGTGCTTTCTTTTTTAATTGAGATACTCGTCTCCCTTCAGCTCTCCTCGGTTTGCTCTCCACCGCAGTAGCTGTTTAAGACGTTCTCTCATGTTCCTCATCCGTTGCTTCAGAGCCTTTGAGTGATTTTTCCTTGTGTTTTAGCTGCTCCACCTTGAGCTGAAACCTCTGCCTCGCATCTATGCTCACAGGTAACTTTCTTTAAACTCCACCTCCTTGAGTTTTCCCATTATCAATATAAACCTGAAACTGACTCGTTTCTCCTCCTCTGTCTCTGCGAGCTTTGAGACAGCGTTGATAACGGAGTTACCTGGAGCGACTATATTTCTTAGTCTGAATTGCAGCGATCCTGAACCTCATGTCCAGGTACTGCTTCAATAAGTAAATCTGCTGGATTTTGATTGGAATGGTTCTTAGATATCGTTATATTCTCCTTGACTCTATCTCCGAAGATACCCTCTTCCAATATATGTGATACCTTTCTCACAGCTTCATTCTTGAGTCCTGTATACACGTTCTCCTCTTTTCCAGCCTTCTTCCAATCCTCCGCATAAGCTTTAGTTCCTTCTTTCGTATTAAGCTCTTTAGGTGCAGCCAGAACATGTGCTAAGAGATCACCATCTTTATGCTTAACTTCTTTTGCAAACAAAAATTCATCCCTTGAAGATTCTGTCCGAGATTCTTCGCTGCTCGCCTTAGACTCAATTTCTTCTGCTTTTTCTTTTAAGAAAGAGTCTCCACCTTGAGCTGATGCGTATTTTGTTTCAAAACCGTACGGAGTAGGTCCCAGAATCAGACTTGTAGCAAACGTCACCGTCTTTGACGACTTCTTTCTGATTTCTTTCTCCACTCTAGGCATGTTCTTCTTACTCTTAGTAACTGTGCCTTGTAGATAATAAACTCCATCTTGATATTTTCCTGATATCACCTTCTTATTATCTTTGTAGAAGTGCACCATGAAATTGCTTCCTCTATACTTGCAACCTGATTTTTCTAACATCCCATAGGAAATTAAATTTCTTCTCACCTCCGGTATGTATCTAACACCCGTGAGAATCACTTCAGAGCCATCTGAATTTTGAATCTTTATTTTCCCAATTCCTTTGATGTTACATTGAGTGTTATTAGCCATTAACACTGAACCACCATTGAACTCCTTGAGATCAAACATTACCTCCTTGTTTGATGTACTATGATAAGAACATCCCGAATCCATGATCCATTCTTGCTTAGTGTCTTGCACACTAGCTGTCAACACTAACGGTTGCTTCGGCTCTGTAGCAATATTTGCAGATTCTCTATGTCTCCTTTCAGGACATTCTCTTTTCCAGTGTCCTTCTTCTCCACAGATAAAACAACCTGTTTTGTTTTTATCAAACCTTCGCCTTGACTTAGATCTGCTCCTGCCATTAGTTCTTCCTCTGTCACCCTTTTTCTCTGATCTGCCCCTTGACTCCACGTACAAACCCTCTGCATCAGACCTGGATTTATTCAACAATCCCTTTTCCTTTAACTCCACTTCCTTGGAGTATGCTGAATTAATCACGTCATTCATCGTAAGAGTTTCTTTCGCCGTCCCATACTTGAGCGTGTCAACTAGTGAATCAAATTGCTGGGGCAAGCTAGATAAGACTTGAATTGCCTGGTCTTCATCGCTGATGTTGATGTTAAGACTTGCAAGATCTGAAACTAGCTTGAGAAAAATATCCAGATTTTCCTCAATGCTCTTGTGATCATCCATCTTGAAGCTTGCAAACCTCTGCTTCATGTAGATCCTATTAGGAAGTGTCTTTGTTTGGTAATCTCTTTCCAAAGCCTTCCAAACCCCTAACGCAGTTGTTTCTTTCATCACCTTACGTAGAACCAAATTTCCTAGGCTCATGCATATTAGATTCTTTGCCTTCTTGTCCTTCAACGGATCTACTTTGACGTCTGATTTATCTTCGTCTTTCTCCGTGTCCGTTTCAGAAGTCGTTTCTGAAACTTCCTGAATCGTTGAATCTAATCCTAGAAGCTCCAACTGCATTATCATCTTGTACTTCCATAACCCGAAATCACCTTTCCCATCAAACCTCTCAATCTCGAACTTGAACTTTCCCGGTATTGATTCCATATCTCCTCCTAGCACTTGCAATCAAACCTGGATTGCTCTGATACCACTTGTTAGGATTTAAACCTATTCCTAGTGCTTTAAACTTAGATAGAAATCAGATACCAAAAGCTCTTTCTTATTCACTCAAAGAAAAAACTGTTTCTCAAGAACAATAATAGAGATTACAAGCCAGTGATTAGCACAAAACCCTAACACTTGTAATTGCTTAATCTCTTGCCAATCTCTCTCTCTCGTATGCTCTTTCTAGTTCGGATGATTCTTAAGCCATGACACCACCTCCTTTATATATATAACATGATCACCGACTTTACTCTTCTTATTCCATATTGGCTTTTGTAAAGTATATGACCGTCATCAATAGAAACGGAAACGTTAACGTCTTTTCCTTATTTGAACTTGTGCAGGATTCTTGTTGGGCCAGAGCTTAAAATTGAGGCCCAATTACTACAATAATGATATTTGTGGTCAGGTGGTTCATGCCGGTTAGTCTTCTGCTCACATTCATCATTGGTTCGTTCTTAGGCTGGATTGTTATCCTCATCACTAAGCCTCCTCCGCATCTCCGTGGTCTCATCGTTGGTTGCTGTGCTGCTGGTAAAAACCTTAAGAATCTCTCTTTTTTTCTTGCTTAATGGTATGATATTAACGAAACCCTAAACAGGTAACTTGGGAAACATGCCATTAATCATAATCCCAGCTGTTTGTAAAGACATAGAAGGTCCATTTGGAGATCCTGAGAACTGCCACAAGTATGGAATGGGTTATGTTGCATTCTCCATGGCCGTAAGTTTTCTTCTTCTCCAAGGTTTTAGCTAGTGTATATATCATCATGATTGATATATATATATTTGAAATGTTATTAGATTGGATCAGTTTACATATGGACTTACGTATACAATCTTATGCGTGTGCTATCAAACTCTCCCACTGAAGCACAACCTTCTATTGAATCCAGCTATAAAGTCCCTCTGATATCTTCCAAAGAAGAAGAAGAAGAAGATAACCATAAGGTCTCATCACTAGATCAATAACTACTCATTCATCAGATGGTGATGATTAATGACTGTGTATGAGTATGTGACAGGTCGGGAGGTGGGACAGATTCAAGAGAAGAATGGTTTCACTGTCGGAGAAAGTAAACTTAAGTACAATATTTGCTCCAACAACTATTGCTGCGGTTTGTGTTTCACTCTCTCCTTTCAACATTCATACTGCTCTAACTAATCTTTCTTACTTTTTTTGGTTTTATTTAAAGATAATCGCGCTTGTGATCGGTCTTATTGATCCTTTAAGGGAGCTAATAATTGGCAGCGTAGCTCCTCTTGGAGTGCTTCAAGACTCAGTAACTCTAGTGGGGTAATTGAAGTAGTATAATAGACACGCTATCATAGAAAAACTCACACATTCTAAAGCTGCAACTTAGCTTCTTGTTTCTTTTGGCTGAAGAGATGGAGCCATCCCTGCTACGACCCTGATCATTGGAGGAAACCTACTCAAAGGTATGAGGAGCTCAGGAATGAAAAAATCAAGCATTGCCGGTGTCTTGGTTGCACGTTACATTCTCCTGCCTATAAGCGGTGTTTTAATCGTAAGAGGAGCATACAAGTTGGATCTGATTACCTCAGAGCCGTTGTACCAATTCGTTCTGCTTATTCAGTATGCTGTACCACCAGCAATGAGTCTAGGTTCGTTGCTGCAGACTCAACTCTTTTATAACTTGATTGTACTGACTGACTTAATAGCTTACTTGGCAGGTACGATAACTCAGTTATTTGGAACTGGGGAAAGTGAATGCTCAGTAATAATGCTATGGGCTTACGGTTTTGCTTCTGTTTCACTCACTGCTTGGCCCACATTTTTCATGTGGCTTGTGGCTTAAACCCCCCACACTTGATCTTGATAAATGTATTATTTTGTTCCATTTATTTAAGATTTGAACTTCTAGACTATTTGATCATGTGTATTACTTAAGACCATCAATACCTGTAGTTTTATTATATAGTTTGGCTAATTATGTTTTATTCTTGAATCGGTTAAGTTCCTTCTGCTTAGTTACACTAGTAGTTTTACATTTCATCTCTTAACAACGCAGAAGCTGTGGCTATTGCATCTGTAGACTTGTTTAGTTGAAGATTGTTTTATAATGTAATAACCTTACAGTCGATGCAGCAACACAAATAGAAGTCGGTTCACAACTTGGTACGGTTCGGTTCGTACTTATGGCATTTAGTCATTTACTTTCCACCTCTTTCTTGTGACGTGAGTGTGAACCACGACGGTCACGTGAGTCGGGTGCTATTAACTATTATTCTGGTCGGTCAACGGTGCCCCTTTTGATCACCTTCTTCCCGCAAATGTTCCAAAGTTTCTTTCTTTTTCACTTTTTGAATACAAACAAAACCAGAAAAAGAAAAGAAAAAACTAATTTTTGTTTGTGGAGTTGGATAGAGATAAGATCGACGATTCGTCAACTTTCTCCCAAGATTTTTGAACATTATGTTTAATTTTCTTTTGATTACGTGTGGAACACACTTCTCTTCTTATTAATTTTTTTTTTGTTATCTCTTTGTGATATTCCATGGATATAGCTTTTTTTTTTTGTTATTAAATTTTTAGTTTGTTTATAAATGTAGGAATAAGTTTATAGTAGTATTTAAAGGATTGAAATATGTTTTTATATAGATTTTGTTGTAAACATCCGCTTGAAAGGATGGTTGTATGTTGTTTTTATGAAATTATAATATTGTCACAATGATATTGATAGTAGGGGTGGGTGCAAGGCGAGTACTTGCATTTTTCCATATATTTGATACTCGCCTTGCCTTGAACTAGCAATGAATTTTTAGACTTGGTACTTGCCTTGTCGGAAACGAGTACTTGTTATATCGAGTATTTGTCGCAAAACATGTAACTTGCAAGTTACTTGCCTTGCTCGATTACTTACTAGTAGGGCTGAGCATATGAAAAGTATTCGGGATTTTTGCCATACTTATAAGCCGACTTGCTTTCTTCGGATAGTTAAAAAATTGCCTTATATTTGTATTTGCTAATACCAAGTCCTTAATTAAGCGAGTATTCGTCTATATATGAGATACTTGCGAGTAACTTTCTGTACTTATACTTGCTCACTTAACTTAAAATTTTTGTATTCGAGCCTTTAAAATATAAATTATGTTTCAATGATTTTATGGTTAGGTGATTGTCTATATTTATACTAAATTTTTTTCTGATTCTTATGCTACACCAATGTAAGATAATATAGCGTAAAATTTGAAAAAAAAAAGAAAATTATTTAATCCCACATGTTTGATATTAAATAAATGGGAATTCGTCCAAAAAAATTCTGAACTTTTCAGCAATTGCCAAAAGAAACCTGTACACTTGTCTAGCCAATAAAAACCCGAACTTTTGTTGACTTATTTAAATTATTAAGAAATTTACCATTGACTGACCAGATTAGCACGCCGTTAAACAAAAGTTAAAACAGTGTTAACGGTTGGCGTTAAGTAAAACTACGTCGTTTCGTTTTACACGATTTGAAAATAAAAATAGGTAGACACCGGGTTTCGAAGCTAGGTTGTTTGGATCAAATGGCAATGTATTTTACCACCGGGCTAGTGGCACATTCAACGTATGTACAAACACATTTACTTTTATTTGGTAATGATTTTGAATATAAAAATTGTCTAAAAATTTAAAAAGTCCTTAAAATTCTAAAAATCAATTTTGAAACTAAAATTAAAAATAAAATTTTATTTTTCCTTTAAAAATCAAAAATCTTCCAAAATTTTCATTTTTAAAAAAAACTCCAAAAAATAATATTTTCATTTTTCGGAATAAAATAAAAAATTCGAAAAATAAAAAAAAGCGAAAAATATAAAAAAAGTTTATAAAAAATTCGAATCTGAAAATAATCAGAATCTATTAAAAATATTTTTTTATAAAAAATGCCAAAAAAAGAAAAATTGAAAAAAAAAATCGAAAAAAAAATTTCAAAAAAAGGGATAAAAGATTTCAAATCTGAAAACATATAATTAGAAACTATAAAAAAATATTATTTTTTATTTATTTTTATAATTTCTGATTATATGTTTTCAGATTCTAAATATTTTATAACTTTTTTTGGAATATTTTTCGATTTTTTTTATTTAAAAAAAATTATAATCCAGAAAATGAAAATTTTCTTTTTTCGAATTATTTTTCAATTTTTAGAAATTTTAGAGATCTTTTTAAGTTTTTAGATAATTTTTTCATATTCAATTAGTACTAAATAAAATTAAATGTGTGAGTAAATCTATTGATTGAGCCACTAGCCCAGTGGTAAAGTACTTTGCCATTTGATCCAAACAACCTGGGTTCGAACCTAGTAGTCTACTTGATTTTATTTTCAAATCAAGTAAAACGACGTCGTTTCATCCCATTTCAAAACGACGTCGTTTCACTTAACACCAACATTTAACGATGTTATTTTTTTCTGTTAAATTTTTTGACGGCATGCTAAATTGGCAAGTCAACTAAAACACTGTTAATTAATTCTAAAGTCAATGAAAAGTTTGTGTTTTTTTTGTCAGCCCTAAAGTTCATGTTTCTTTTGGCAATTCCTGAAAAGTTCATGATTTTTTTGGCCGAATTCCCTTAAATAAATATTAAAGTAGATGAAATAATAATGTAAATGTTACAATATATTTTGAAAATCAAGTAGCGGGTCGAAACGAGTCAAATACCTAAAATAATTTTAAGCCTTGTTACTTGATTTGCACTTGCAAGTATTTAAAATTATTAACTTGTTACTTGCCTTGATTAAAACGAGTACTTGTATTTACGGGGCAAGTACGGAGCGGGTAACGTATTTAAGGCGGGTAACGGGTATTTGTGCCCAGCCCTAATTGATAGCAATTATTGAACAGATCATCGTGCCCAATGGCAAGGATCAGGCTCTTGCATGTACCCAGGTAGTGGGTTCGAACCCTGTCGGAGGGAACTACCTCATGATGCATCTGTTCACCACACGGATATGGGTCCATGTTTTAGGACCCATTTGAATATCCGGGAGAGGGTCTATCCGTGGACTGCACCTCCCACCCGGGAGTTAGATCTGTATCTTTAATAGATCCGGGTTTAACCCTTTAATGTTAAAAAAAAATTGATAGCAATTATATTTTGTGTATCATGATCGTGACTAGTTCATGTTGTTGGTAGTTTTGGACATTGTTGTCTTGTTGACGAAAAAAAAACATATGTTGTCAGTTGACGACCAAATGAAGATCCGGTCAGAGTCATAGACTCACAGTAGCTCTTTCACTGGCTCTTTCTTTGTTCACCTGCCAATTTAAAGGTACTTCGCAGAAGTCCAAAAGATCAAATAAGGGAGTGCTTCATAAGAAAATTGTGGCAAAATTATACTTTTGTAGTTTTAAGATGTGCAAGTAACAACTTATATGTCTGATTTTACTATTTGCATTAGGTATATGAGGTGTTGTGAAAGAGTTTAGTATTAGAAAACTGTATAATACTGACTGAAATGCAGGTTACAATTATAAGATCACAATCTCACTTCGATCGGATCGTCTCAATCATCTTCAAGCTCATATCGCCTGAGAAGATACGATCATGCATAAGAATGAAGAACAACAGACTTGAGTCTTATTTATACGTCTAATTACTTCCTAACAACAAACCCTCTATTTGCTTACCAAGGCTCTTTGCAACACAATTAGTCCGCGCGTGTTTGTTTCTCTTCACTCTGTCACAAGCCCCATATCAGCTTCTTATTGGCCAAGGTAGGCAATAGTCGCTAAACAAAACAAAAGTGCAACTTTCAAAATTTCAAGTAATCACAAAGCCCACAGAGTATTTAAATGGAACACAACGTTTTGAGCCCAATACTGATAACAAAGTTAAACAAACATCTTTTTTTTTTGACAAACAAACATCTATTTTACCTCCCACTTTAGGCCTCTTTAGGATCGCCGAATTATCTTATATGTTTTTTTTTGTAACACTCTCTGTTATATGTTCAATTAAGACTTTTAACAGATACATAACTAAAGAGTAAGTCGTTGTGGGCACGAGCATGTTATAAGATAAACCAGAAATTAGGAATTTTTTTGGCGGGACAAGCAACATGGTAGACGTGCAAGGAGGTTATATCTGAACAAACACTACAAACACTACAAGAAAACAACACTTTGGCGAGAAAAATTAACGAGGAAATAAAATCTTCGTAAAATTACGTCGACTTTACGAGAAAATTACAAAAAAAGAATAAAACGTCGTTATTTTCTCGTAAAGTAACGAAGAAAATATTTACTCGTTAAAACAACGTAAAGTTACGTGGTTTTAACGAGAAAATTCTCTCTCCTCGTTAAAATCACGTAAAGCTTGCATCATCTTTACGAGGAAATGAGGAAATAGAGTTTCCTTGTAAACACAACGTAAATTCGCGTCTTCTTTACGAGGAAATGTTTTACGTGATTTTAACGAGGAATTTTAAAGCACATTTTTTTTACTATCTACCTATTCCTCGCAAATTCCTCGCAAAACTTCAACTACCAGATTCGAAAATTTTCTATAAATATGAAAGTTTCAACATCATTTTAAACACACCAATATTGAGGTTTGAGGTTTGGAATGAAGAGTAGAAGATAAGAAAGATGGTGTTTGTGGTTTGGGGTTTTAGATTTTAGGCGTTTAGAAAGCATACCTCGTTAATTCCTCGTAGTTAACGAGGAAATCACGACGAAAAAAAAAATGTGAGCCTCGTTAATTCCACGTAAGACAAAATCGTCGTAAAGGCCTCGTAAGCTTACGTGGAATTACCGAGGCCCGTCTTTTATTTCCTCGTAATTTCCTCGTGGGTTTACGAGGTTTTAACGAAATATTTTGTCTAAACCCTTAAACCCTAAACCCCAAACCCCATATTTCTTCTATTTTGTCTAAATCCCAAACTCCAAACCCCATTAATAATTTTATAATTTTCAAAAGATTATATTTTCAAATCTTCAAAAGATTATATTTTTGTTGCAAAATAAATAATTTGATTTTGTATAAGTTTATATTATAAAGAAGAGATTGATATTAGAAGTTAAAGAATTGTGGTTTTAAATTTTGAGTTTTGAAATGTTAAGAAGATTATATTTTCAAATCTTCAAAAGATTATATTTTTGTTGCAAAATAAAAAATTTAAATAAATAATTTGATTTTGTATAAGTTTATATTAGAAAGAAGAGATTGATATTAGAAGTTAAAGAATTGTGGTTTTAAATTTTGAGTTTTGAAATGTTAAGAAGATATTGAGGTTAAAAGGAAGATATGTTTGTAATATATGAAGTAGAATATAAGAAAGATGGAGTTTAGGGTTTGGGGTTTCTGATTTTAGAGGTTTAAAAATTTACCTCGTTAAAAACTCGTAATTTACGAGGCATTTACGAGGACCAGAAAGACGGGCCTCGCAGTTTCCTCGTAAATTTACGAGGATTTTACGAGGAAATAAAAGACGGGCCTCTTTAATTCTTCGTAAAGCTACAAGGAAATTGCGACGCCTTCGTAAGTTATATATACAACCCAAACCTCACACTCTCCATTCATCCCAACTTCCTCTCCAATTCCTCCCCATTTCCTCTCCAACTCCTCTCCCATTCCTCTCTCCTTCGAAATGGTAATTTCATCGCTCCCCATAATTAGTTTAGTATATTAGGTGGTTAGTTTAGGGAATTAAGATATGTTTACGGAATTTATGTTCGTTAGATAAATTTTTTAATTATTGATGATAGATTTTTTATTATTGATGATCATAAACTCAAAAAATATATTTTTGCAGGTTCGCAAGAACATGCTTACTGCTCACTACAGAGATATGTTCGGTGAGCCTGGTAGTCAGTTAGACCCGCCAGGTTCTTCTTCAGGTGTCGGCGGTTCCGTGTGAGTGGACTCGAGGCCTTCATCGACGTTATAGCGGCCACAAATCCGGAATGGGAAACTTTGTTGAGGAACATGAAACAGTAAAATCTCATTCCAGGCGAGTCATCGGGCACACATGACGAGGAGGATGTTACGACGAGGAGCGAGGAATTCTACGAGGCGATGAACGGGCCTTAGTTTTTTTTCGGTTTATGTATTATAAAATCCAAAACTTATTTATATATAAAATATTTTGTTGCATTTGAATTTTATTTAAAATTTATTTGTAAACCACAAATATTTAAATATTTTTACTAAATTAAATTAATAATTATTAAATTTATCAATATTATTTATTAATTCTATAATTCGCATTATACGAGTTATTTACGTCGAAAGCTAACCGAGGAATTTACGAGGAATTTACGAGGAATATTTTACGAGGTATTTACGAGGAAAACTTTTCAAGAAATCTACGTGGAGTTTACGAGGAATATATTTCAAGGAAGTTACATCAAATTTACAAGGATTTCTTTCCAAAGAAATTACGTGTAAGTAACGACGAATGCATCGCGTGGTTTCTACGAAGAAAGTCCGCGAGGATTTTACGAGGAAATGAGGCGAGGAACTTACGACGAAATCTTTACTTCGTATTTACGAGAAAATGGTTGACTCGCTACTTTACGAGGAAATGGCGACGAAATGTGTGTTACGACGGACGATAAACGACGAAACTCATTTCCTCATTAATTCCTCGTAAACTTCCTTTTATGAGGAATTAACGAGGAAATTGGTCCTCGTTAAATATCTGTTTTCTTGTAGTGAAAACGGCTTAGGTTCTATTTCGGTAGATATATCAGATATACATTAGATGTTTTAGTCATTTACTTGAAGATATCTACAAATTGTTTGTTCATTGACTAGTAGACTTCTGCCAGTTGCCAAATCGAAAAATCTGCAACGAGCGTGTTCTTACTAAATTCTCTCGATTTTAAATCATTTTTGTTGTAATTAAATGATAATTACGCGTCATTCAAGCTGTCATTACTAAGCTTTTTTGACAAAAGCTGTCATTACTAAGTTTTAAAGATATCTTCAAGTTAATAACAAATGAATCTAATGTACTCTAGTTGCAATCAACTTGATATCATACGACTGTTGGGAACATTAATTATACCCCAGAAGTCTCATCCCAATTAATTAAATTAGTCCATCCACTTCAAGATAAGTGTTGTTGGGGTTCTTTTTTACAGATTGTTGGGGTTCTTTTTTACACGAATTAAGAAACTAATAACATATACTATCATGATAAGAAAAAATATTTGACATCGAAAATCTTGTTTTATTTCATTAGGTTTGAATTAAGAATTGTGATACTGTATTATATTTAGTCAGTAGAATTGGTAACAAAGTCAACGAGTGAACACGTGAATCCTTTGTGCCTTTTGCATGGCCTGTGACCTTTTCGAGTTTACTAAGTACGGTGTCTCCTTTGTGCTTTTTAGCATAATATAAAATGATAATTTCCATTAAGATGCAATGATGAAGTTCGTGATAAAATTCAAATTTGTTCTTTAATTTGAAAAACAGCGACGAGAAGTATTTTTAAATCTCTTTATAAGAAAACGTAAATCTCGTAAATAATGGGGGTTTGCGGAAGCGCATATTACGATTATAAATTGATATTTTGTCAAAAAGGTTTTTAAGCAAATAGTTATAGAACATTTACTTGTCAATTATCATTACGAAAGTCACTTGAAACACACGGCTTGCAGAATAGTAGCAGTTGTCAATACGTAAATTGATCATTTGTGTATTTTTGTACCACTTTGGGATTTCAACTTGTTTTTCTTTGTTTTAAAATATCAAATATCACATGGTATTGGTGAGAGTCAAATACTACAAATTTCTCTGGTCTTTCACATCAGAAGAAAGAAAGAAAAAAAGTTGCTGTGGTTCCTTTTTCCCCACGCTGATTTGTTTATTGTTTTGGTCTCCTTATCTGCTTATAAAATTTTAGTCACGTGTTACGGCTAAGAGCCACCTCATTGCTGACTTCTCTTCAATCCATCCGTACATAGAATCTGTTATCTAAACCGCAAATAATTGATTAGTCGTTAATCAAATCACCAAATATTGAATTCAAACTTCTTTTTATATTTCAAAAATAATTTCTTTCTACACGAATTCCGCGTACAATCGGTAGGTCTAAGAGCATCTTTATAGGTATAACTTTTAAGATAGTTTTAACCATATGAGCCCACATTTTTGTTAAAATCTTTCCTTCTCTCCTCTTATGCAAGAGGTAAGTCTTAAGCTTTTTGTGGGTCCCCTTTCTCTATTTTTCTTTTTGATTGGTTAAATTTTTTTTTTTTTTAATCAAGAAAAAAAAGGTTTAAGAGTTATTTATAGAGTTACACCTATAAAGATGCTCTAATGTTGTATGTATATTACATAAAATGAATATAAAGATTTTTGTTTTGAATCTTTATGTTGCGTATCTTCTTCTAGTTGGGCCAAGTTGACAATTTTATAGACATTTTAGGTCAATTTTATAGAGTAGACTAGGTGTTTTCCTGCACCATGTGCAGTAAAAAAAATTAAAATATTTTTTTGACAGATAAATATAAATTATATTTAAAATAAAATGTTATTAATGTCGTAAATTTTCTTTTTCTTATCAAAATTTTACTATAAATTTGATTTAATTAAAAATAAAAATAGGATAAAAATAATTTTGTTTATTATTATATTTAAAAATATGCATGTATATATTTAAAATTATAATCTTAGATATATTTTTCTATCTATTCATTTTATTTAAATATATTAAATAAATTTGTACAAAATTGCATGATTATCAAAAATTAAAATTAAAAATATTTATAAAATATGTAGAAATATAAGAAACTAATGATTTTACGATTAAATTTTTATAATTTTCTAAAAAATTGTATACATTTTTGAAAATATTAGTAATAAAATTTATTGATATACATTTTTATAATATTTTTAAAAATATATAATTAAATGATATTTCAAAATTTGTAATGAAATATTTGAATATATTTATTTTAATGATGATTTATGAGTTATTACCATATTCTAAAAAAAATTCCAAAAATACAAATCGACATTAAAAGTAATATATGAGTTATTATCATATTTTAAAAAGCTTACCAAAAATATAAATTAACATTATATGTAATTGTCCATGTCATATTAAACTATAAGCCATGTCATCAATTATAGTAGCCATGTCATATTATTTTTATGAGAAAGATTGTAGAGAAGACATGTGGCAAAATCACTTCTCAAATATAGTCTAGGGGATGGATAAGAAGAAAGACCATTTATACAAAAACGCACATCTAAGTATAATACACACATTTATACAATGCAATCATCTAAAATAACCATATCAATCGTATTCACTCGTTGACTAAGAAGAAAATAAAAAAATCTGGCTGTCATTTTTAGAAGAAACTAGATTTTGACCCGCACGCCCGTGCGGGTGTATATTTTTATAAAATATTTTATTTTTCATGTCAATATTAGAGTTTGGCAAAAAATCCGAATCTAAAAAATCGAACCGATTCCGATCCAAAAAAGTACAAAACCCGAACCGGAATTGATTAAATATCAAAATTTTGGTATTTAGAGAACCGAAACTGATTCCGATCCGACCAAAGTATTTCAGATACTTGAATGTATTTGAAATAGATTTATATACTTGTATATATATTATTTTTTAGACTTAATGTATATAAAAACATCTAGAATATATATGGTACTTATAAGTTGGTTTAAATAATTGAAAATATATATAAATAGTCAAATGTAAATATCTAAAATAGTTAAAGTATACTCAAATCACCAAAAATACTTAACATAATTATTGATTATCTTTCCAAATATTTAAATCAAACCAATTTATATGTTAAGTTCAGGTATTTTGATATATGTTATTCAAATTTATTTGTAATATATTATTTTGTTTATATATTTTGAGAAATTTAAAGTATATAATGAATTTAAATGAGTTATCCGAACCTGAACAAACCCACAAAGACCCGAATTCAAATCCGAACAAAAATTTATAAATATCCGAATGGAACTGAAATCTTTGATCCCAAAAAACCAAAACCCAAACAGACCTAAACCGAACTCGAATGGGTACCCGAATTCCCACCCCAAATTCACAATCTATTTTTTTCCTTTAAAAACACATCAAGCATATAATTAATAGTATTTTATATGTACTATCATATAAATAATCACATATATTACATTTTCAATAATGACATATATTGAAAGCATTTTTTATAATGATTATTGGAAATTTTTTTAGTAAAAATAATTTTTTGAATATATGTATATTTGAAATCAATTTTTGATATAAATCAACTTTAAATTATTATTTTGATTTGAAATACTTATATAAATTTTAAATTTTGTTTTATGATTATTTTAGACAAATGATATTTTTTAGATAATTAGATTAGCTCATTTTTTGTATATTTTAAAATTGACATAAATATATAGTTTCTCATGATATAATAGATTTCCAATTTTTCTTAATAACATAAATTTTTTTTTCTTAATATACTGTTATCTATATTTTCAAATAATATTATATCATTTTTATATTGCTATTCATGTTTCCAAATAAACATATTTTTAAAAAATTGATATTCATGTTTTTAAACAAACCTATTTTTTAACTGTTGTCCAAATTTACAAACAAACATCTTTTAAAAATTGTTATCTATGTTTCCAAACAAATTTAATTTGTACTTCAATTTTAATAAGGTAGATTAAAAATAGTAAATACCTATATATTGTCATGAAATCACTGTTTATAATAAAAACTATAGATGCAGTGAAATCAGCCAATCGGGTCATTAGTAGCCAACAATTTAATCAATGATTTATTTATGCTCCATATTTTAGTTATTGTGAGAGATTGTGCATATCTACTGAGATTTTGTTTTGAAATTTAAGGTAACTAACATTTAAAAAGATATTCCATTAATTATACTTAATTTCCGATTTTATTAAAAGAATATTAATATTAATGGCACAAGTTGGTAAATATTAAGAAGAATTAATGGTGATTTTTTATTTGTATTCACTTTTAATAAAATAGATTGTTTTTTCCCAAAAAAAAAACTTCACGTTGTACTCGCGAACTGGTTTTGTAGGTTTCATCTCCTTAAGAAAAACAAAATTTTGGTTGGTGCCATACTACCATATTGTTCTTTGTCTGTTCTGTAAGTAGAAGAAATATAAATGTATAAGGCTGTGATTCATGCGTATCAATATAGAACATTATTATCTTTGTATTTAATAGTTAGATTTTGTGGAGTGTATAACGCAAGAGATCTAGATTGTAGGCATATATATGTAAATTAGTTGATACAGCTTAGAATATTCCTTTTCTTGTTTATAACCGAGGGATAACAACAATGCATAACGAAAGGAAAGTAATGTTCAGCGAATTAATGATCTAGCGAAATTATAATATAAATAGGCAATGAATATAAAATAGCTGTTTAATGCTAGTGGCAATTGAATGTAATTTTTGTGCAACTTTAGGGGCTAATTCATTTTTGTACTTCAGTTTTAATAGTTTAGATTTTATAACCGTAAATTCCACTAACTCAATATAAGTTATATAACCTATGATACATACATATATGAACAGTTTGATCACGCTTTACAGTTTTCTCTTTCTCTTACGATTAAGCAATATTGTCTAAAATTAAATTGTTTAGGTTAGTCAAAATATTTTGCGACTCTTAAGAGAAGGTGCATGCATATCCTAAATACGTGCAAGACAAGAGTCAACTAGCAAGCTAAGCATACGCGTCAGCAACCGGTTTGAGAAAAGACAAACCCGCAACTGGTTTTTGTCTCTTCCTTTTTATTCGGCCGGTTCGGTAATAGCTTTCAAGTTACGACACCATCTTGGTCTATTTATATCCCTTCTGGAACATACTCTGTCTCTACGCGTCCTCTCTGTAACTCTCTCTCTTAGTTGTCAATTACTCTCTCTCAAGCAATCAGAATTCAAGTTTTGTTTTTCTTTTTGTTGGTAGTTTTAACCTAAAAAGATTCGAAGAAAAACTCAAATGGGTCTTTGCGTATCTGTTGGTCGTAGCGAGTGCGATTCTTCTCCGACGGCTAAAATCGTGACGGTTAACGGCGATCTCCGGGAATACAATGTCCCGGTGATAGCTTCACAGGTTCTCGAAGCGGAATCAATGGCTTCCTCGTCTTCCTCCTCCTCTCGGTCTTCTTCTTATTTTCTATGTAATTCGGATTCTCTCTATTACGACGACTTCATCCCGGCGATCGAACCGGAGGAGATTCTTCTAGCGGATCAAATCTACTTCGTTCTCCCTATCTCTAAACGTCGGTACCGTCTCACGGCGTCCGACATGGCGGCTCTGGCGGTGAAAGCCAGCGTCGCGATGGAGAAAGCTGCGAAGAATAAAAACCGCCGTCGTAAGAGCGGGAGGATCTCTCCGGTGATGGGGATGAATCAGCCTAACGAACGGATCGTCGCCGTTAATAGAAGTTCGACGACGGTGATGCAAATTAAGGGAAACCTACCGATTAAAACGACGCAGTTTAAGAGTACTACAATCGGTTATTCCCGGTCCGGTTCGGTACGGCAATTGAAAAGATATGCGTCTGGGAGAGCTAGGAAGCTTGCGGATCGATCGATTAAAAGAGTACTGTCAACAATCCACGAAGAAAACATATTTTAGATTTCTAAGAATACATTTTTTATTTTAATTTTTGTTGTTGTTACGGAAATTATTGTTAATGTTTGAAATGGAAAAAAAAAACTCTCTGTAAATTACAGTGTTCATTTGTTTCTGTGATATGATATTTTCCCGTTTGGTTGTCATGTATACTATTAAACTATATGCGCAATAGCTTATGCTACAAATCAAGTACGTATCACACAGTGCAACTTTCATGAAATATGAAAAAACTACACCAGTTAAAAGATGAGAAATGTTAAAAACATTCTCAACATTGTTGTCGGTAACCACTAGATGGTGGTTCAGTGGTAAGCGCCAGAAAAAAAGCGTCATGAGTTTGATATGCGGTGGCCATCAGAGCTAGCGTTAAATCGCAAGAATACATGGGTTAACAAATTTGATAAATTGACAAGTAATACTAATTGGTTCTAGATTTATTTTAGTTTAAATTTAAACTAAAATAAATAAAATTAAAAATTATCGACCAATCAAATTATAATAATTTTATTAAGACTTCAAAAATGAAAATATGTAAGTAAAAATCACTTAAATTACTTCACGTTTAATGTATAAGAGGGTTTCTATTTTTATAAATGTTTTATACACTTACAAATAATTTTAAATTAATGACTTATAAGACATGTTTGGATATTATAAGATATTAATAATTATTATAATATTTTATATAAGAAAATAATGTTTTATATATGAGTATAAAATCATTATATCAATTTCTATAAATTGTGTTCTATTAATTATTTTATGTAGTATATAAATAATAAAGAATTAATCAAACATTATTATATTTTCTATTATTTTGAAAATTAGTTAGCATAAATTATTATTTGTAGTATCGTTTAGATTATTTGGTAAGTAATATTAATTAATTCTAAACTTATCTTTTATTTTAGATCTAGTTAATATAATTGAAAACTGAAAATCTATTACCCAATCAAATTATAACAATTTTACTTAGGGGGTTATTGGAACATGATTTTTTGTGGATTTTGATGATTCTAACAATTTTACTTAGGGGATTATTGGAACTAGATTTAATAAATTTTACACATAGATTTTCATAACTTGTGTATAAAATTCTATTGATTGTTAAACTTTTAAGGTAAGAAATTAATGGTGGTAGGAAAAAGTAAAAAATAATCATTTCAATCATTAAAGAGTCAAAATGCTATTATATCCCGTTAATATATAAATAATACAAAAATAATAAATAATTTTTTTTATAATTTTGAAATATATTTTTTAAATTTTAACTTTTTATATAAAGGTTTTGATTTTTTTTTGCAAATTGTTTTTGAAATTAAATATATGTTTTAATAAAACTATTTTAATATTTTTTGACTTTTGTTAATTTTTAATAGTTATTTTCTATTTTTTTAAGTTGTGATTTGTATTATATGTTAAACTCTCTCAATGGCTTCTGATTTAATATATGCGGGGATTCTTTCTCTTACTTTATTTATTAACTAGATTATTACTCGCTCTTCCAAAAGACGGCTGTATTTTATTTTATTTTTTTTTTTAAATTAATTTTTATATTTGAGTTTTTTTTGTAATCTATGTTTAATATTAATTTAATTTGATAGAGCAATCTCTTAAATAAATGAAATGTATAGTTGGACATAACATATATCAATAGGTCATGTTCATGTTTTAATATAATACTAGATTATGACACGCCTTTTAAAAGGGCATGTATATTTTTGTTTTAATTTTTTTTTGAAAAAATTAGTTTTTATATTTGAGTTTTTATAATCATATTTGTGTTTAGTATTAATTTAATTTGATAGAACCGTCTCTTAAATAAATGGAATACATAATTGGAAATAATATCTATCAACATAGAATAAATATTTTTCAATATTATATTTATAAAAACTGCTCTAATTTTTAATTGATGAGGATGTCCTTACTCTGCACACTTGTTTCAGATATTTTTAGTTTAATTTTACAAAAACAAAATTGAAAATATAATTGCTTTGATTATACTCAATTTAAATTGTTCACATTTGATTTGTAAAATTTTCTCAATATGTAAAATATGAATAGATTTTGCTGAACAGTTACATAAGTAAACTGGCCCGCAGCTCACCAGTCATCAGTCTCATCGATTCCATGTTTGATTCTATATTCAAAAGGGTTATTTGTGAAATAACAAAAAAATAATTATTATTTTAGTGTAATTAGTTTGAGTAAGGGTTAGAGAGATAAAAAGAAAAATAAGGAGAGAAAATGTTGTTTTGGTTAGATAGTAAATTTAGGATTCATGTATATATGGACAAATTTTCTTTTAAAACATTATAGACAAAAAAAAACTATTTATTTACTTGAGGGATGAACATGGGTAAGTCCATTCTCCTCTTTAGGATTATAGGTGAAGAAGTAATTTAGCATCTTTCCAATATTAGCATAGTCCTTGAAAATTACTATACATGGAACTATTGTAAATAAAAGACTTGGAGGTAAAGTTTGGAATTTGAGTGCAAAGTGTTATTCACTGGTGTGGTTGGAAAGAGACAAGATGTAAACAGTCAATGGTATTTAACTCGATAAAGTCCAACTTTAATCAAATTAAGCTTTAGACTTTTCATTTTTTGTTCAGTCTTTTTGTACCTTTCTACTTAAGAAAAACCAATAATGTTAATAACAACAAAATAATATTTTGTATATTTATTTAATTTTAAATCATAAATAATATATCAACGTTTAAAATTATATATATCTGTAATTTACAATTTTTGATAGAAAATTACTTTTTCTAAAACATTTTTTTAATTTTACAGATTCGTGGATATGTTCAATTTAAATTTGACCATCTGGTCCGCATAAAATAAATTCAATCCACACTCACATTTGTAATCTTTTTTATATCAATCTATTTGCATCTATTTTGCCGCATATCAAACAGAAGGGAACCCGCGAGTTATAATTAAATATGCCATGCTAAATACCAGATAAACCATGAAGCCATGTTCTTCCAACTCTGAAATAAATCACTCAAGCACATATCTCCACCATAAATTGCTTAAACAATGCTAATTCCCCTATATATTGTTTTCTCTTGGCCAAAAGTAATGTGCAACCAAAATCATCTCCTTTTCCCGTGTGACTCATTGGTCTTGATCGCAAAACATATCCAAAATAGAGCTGAAGATTGTATATAATAAAATACAATACGAAGTCTAAAAACTGGAAATTGTGTGAACCCTAAGATTTGATTATTCTATTGGACTAAGAAATGGGAATGTTCCATTCTTTTATGTATGGTCGACAAGGCGACAAGTCTCCGACAGTAACAAGTTCGTATCTGGCGCCTGGCGGCAACAACATTAAATACATTATCTTATTCTGTTAGTAATAAATTAATAATCGATTGATTGGAAAAATGGGAAGCGGATCTATTTAAAACAGATATTCTATCATCCTCTTAATAATTAATTACAAGATCATCTAAGAAGTGCCTAGCAATCTTTCCAAAAACTAGACCTTAGCTTATATAGGACAAACTAAACGAAATAAACGCGAATTTGACTTTTAGCTTCTTGTTCATACTCCAAGATAAGAGTGATTGGAATTTGGAATCGTTTAATTAGTAAGCTTTGCGTTTCATGAGAGTCACAAAGTGGGCTCTATATCAGCCCATTAAAAGAGAATCTTAACCCATTTATAGATTCACTCTCGAGGAGCGCTAGTTGTTAAATACCACTCCGTTTTCTCCTCCAAATTAAAATGATTTCATTCTTTTGATAAAGAAAATAATTCCATAATGTAGTTAAATTTCACTTTAATTCTACACTATTTTAAAATAGAAAATAATTAAAATATAAAATGTTATTCTAGTTATAGAGAAGTTACTTGAAACTCTATTTTATATGAAAATAGAATATATATATATACACATATATTTATATAGATATTGTTTAAAAATAATATATTTGGAAATGCTCATATAGTTTGGCCTACGTGGACTGAAAATTTCAGGGTGAAGTAAAACAACTTTCATAGTAGGAAACAAAAAAAAGGTTCATTTTTTACAAGATAAATATAATTAATTATCTTCAGCTCATACACACGTATTTGAATCAAGTTATGACACAGCACCACGACGTATTAGTATGAACCTACTACCTAGAATATAAAATCTCATCGCTTGGATACGAATATATTTGTTCTATTATCATTTCTTTGATTGTTGTTATAAAGATTTCATGTAGTTGTTAATTGAATCATATATGATTCATATACTTTGTAAACAAATGGGAGTAATCTGTGCGCACACATATGCTCCGAATGGGTTTTCAAAAAGAAAAAAAAACACATAAGCTCCAAAATGGGAAAAACAAATATGACGTTTGTGTTTCTATCGGATGATCGAGTGAAACAATTGCGTATCTAACAAATTGAGTGGTCTAAAATATGAACAAAACTTATCTTCACTCCCTAAGGTGAATCTCTACATTCACCCACCAATAGGAATTAGTTAATTGAGATTTGATATCTATTAAAAAAGGAAACCAAATAATAAAAATTTAATGAAATAAAATTATGTTTTTAGATAAATAAAAAATAGTAGCAATTATAAAAATATTTTTTTTTAGTATTGATAAATCCGTCAAAAATACTAAACCCTAAACTCTAAATTCTAAATACTAAACCCTAAATTTTAAATACTAAACCCTAAATTCTAAATACTAAACCCTAAACCCTTAGGAAAAGCCTGAACCCTTGGAAAAATCCTATACCCTAAATCGTTAATCTTAAACCCTAAACCCTTAATCATAAACCATAATATTAAACCCTAAATTCTAAACACGAAACCCTAAACCTTAAACCCTAAACTCTTTGACAAATATTAAATCATATACTCTTAATCCTAAACCATAAACCATTTTGGAATTTAGAATTTCAGGTTTAGTATTAGAAGTTATGATTTAGGGTTTAGGGATTAAGATTTAGTTTATGATTTAAGGTTTGGTTTAAATTTAAGGGTTTAGGGTATAGGATTTGCCCAAGGATTCAGGCTTTCCCTAAGGATTTAGGGTTTAATATTTAGAACTTAGGGTTTAGGGTTTATAATTTAGGGTTTAGGGTTTAGTATTTTCTGACGGATTTATCAATATTAAAAAGAATGTATTTTTTTGATGATTGCTACTATTTTTTATTTATCTAAAAATATAATTTTATTTCATTAAATCATTATTATTTGGTTTCCTTTTATAAGAGATATCAAATCTCAATTAACTAATTCCTATTGGTGGGTGAATGTAGAGGTTCACCTTAGGGGGTGAACCTAAGTTTTGTTCCTAAAATATCTAATACTATAAAGAAAAGCATAATTCTCTTCTCATCTTGCCACGTAAGTAAATACTCTCATCTGGTCGTGACACGTGTTCACTAAATCAAAGCGCTGCGGTTCATTTAACTCATTCGGCATTATATGTGGGTTTGTTGTGTGGTTGGGCTTCGTATTGTCATCTGCCTTCAAAGCCCATCTGTAGAAACCCTAAAAAGCTTAATAGGTGTCGTTTTGCATTTATCATGTTTTTTCTTCTGCGCTGTTAGACTCCGCCGCTACCTCCTTCTATTGTTCTGGCCGTTGCAGTTCTTCGTGTCTTCATCTGACCGGCGACAAATATTCCATGCGTTACAGAATCAGTGAGAATCCAAACATCGGCTTTAATGGACGAATTAAACTAGCTGTCCACTCCTCCCACGATTTATTATTAAACACATCTCTCTTTACTCCCTTGCTCTGAATCTTCTACTATAAAGGGTGTAACATCCCGAGTTGTGATATGTGAAAAGGCTTAAGAGAATTGATTTGGCTACCTATATCACCAAAGTTGACTTACCTTTTCCGGAACACATCCTGAAAGAACTCCAGAGTTAAGCGTGCTTGAGCTGGAGTAGTGGAAGGATGGGTGACCTATCGGGAAGTCATTCGCGATAGCGTGCGAGTGAGGCCAAAGCACGGGGAAAGGTCGGGTGGTGATTGCAGGGTCAGTAGACGATGATTTCGAGCCTTTGGAAAATTAACGACCGACCGTCGGATGGGATGGGGCCCACGGGCCGAGAGAGCGGACGTGGGTGGCCCATTAGCCGTGGGCGGGTCGGGACGTTACAAGTGGTATCAGAGCTGGTTAGCCGTCTCAGTTCTGACCTGAGAGGCGTCTTGAGACCTGTCGTGGAGCGCAACGAGGACGTTGCGTTCTTTGAGAGGGGTGAATTGTAACATCCCGAGTTGTGATATGTGAAAAGGCTTAAGAGAATTGATTTGGCTACCTATATCACCAAAGTTGACTTACCTTTTCCGGAACACATCCTGAAAGAACTCCAGAGTTAAGCGTGCTTGAGCTGGAGTAGTGGAAGGATGGGTGACCTATCGGGAAGTCATTCGCGATAGCGTGCGAGTGAGGCCAAAGCACGGGGAAAGGTCGGGTGGTGATTGCAGGGTCAGTAGACGATGATTTCGAGCCTTTGGAAAATTAACGACCGACCGTCGGATGGGATGGGGCCCACGGGCCGAGAGAGCGGACGTGGGTGGCCCATTAGCCGTGGGCGGGTCGGGGCGTTACAAAGGGTATGTTTTACACCCTAAAATTCATCAGTTCAATCTTCTCACTCAAAAGCTTTCCAGAATACCAAGCGACCAAAATGGCTAACTCTATTGTTTTGCCTAAGCACAAACATATAAAGGTATAGACTTTATGTAGGTAAAGAGCCATGTGGTAGATGAGTGAAAACGAAGAAGACAAGGTCTCATGGAAAAAGAGATGAACACTCTCAATGACTGGAAGAAGAAAATAGAAGCAAATATCCCTTCGTCAGCCGCGTAATGTCCTAAGTCAATCAAATCCTTACAATCTCTGGTATGTAACTATGGTATGAGTATCTATGTAAGTGTTTGATTTGTTCGTTTGATAAAGATTTGATACGTTGTGATGTGTTCTTATCTATAACCTTTTTTTTGTCACGAGTTCTTAGCTATAACCTAAGAATCAAATTGTGTATGGAATAAATTGTTGTTGCCAATAATTTAGTGTTAATCTTTAGAGTTATTTAAATTTTTAGATTTGTATCTAGATAGACGTGCGTGGAATCACATGACAATTGATGTCTGGGTTAGGGCATTTTTCCAAATCTGGGTTCAATTCTTACTTGGTTTACTTGGTTTACTTGGGTTAGCTAAGGTCTTAAAATATTTTTTTTATGTATATTATTAGTTAACAGTTCTTATGTGATTTGCTTGGTACGTGGTTGAGTCTAAATGTGATCATGTTTAATTCAATATTATGAGTGCATCCATATTTAGTGTTTTATGTGTATTAATCTATAGTGATTCACTTGGTATGTGGTTATATGATCATGTTTGATGCAATATGATGATTTACTTGGCACGAGGTTGAACCTAATGTGAATGTGTTTGTGTCAGTATGATTCGTGCATCAAGGACTGTGATAAGGCAGTTGAAAGAGATAGAAAGCTTAGGCCTGGAACGGAACAGCTCTGTCGAATATGGAACAGCTCTGCTACGGCGCCGCACACCCTCTCCTCTGATGCGCATGTGTTCTGTTCAGAGCTGCGACCAAAGCGCTGGAGAGCGAGGGTTGAGACTGAAACAGAGGGTTGGATAGATGGGAAGCCTGTTGAGGGAAACCTTGAAACAGATCTCGAGCGCGACAATGGAGAAGGTTGCACTATTTGGCGACCAAGGGAAGTGAGAGGATGATATTTGAGACATGCCCTTCGAAAAAGATTTGATCTTGTGGAAGTTAAAAGCTTTGAAGCGACGTGAAGAGGAGTGACCTCCTTCTTGCTAAAGTTAGAGATTGCTTTTAAACTAAACCCATGTATGCATCACTCTAAACCGTAAAACTCCTCTCAAGATTTATCTATGTACCCACAAACAAGAAATGGTCGAGACTTTGAGTTTCTTTAAGCTTAAAGGAAGAAATAGTAGTGGAATTACGTGTTATCAATATATGGTTAGTATGAGAAGTATCGAATAGATGAGGGGGAGCAAGTTATGATTTTATTGTATCTAAATAACTGTATTTAAAAATGTTACTTCATGAATTCCAAAAATATCTTCAAACAATTTCAATACTTATATGAAAACGATCAATATCTTCAAAATATATATGCACGAACAAAAGACACAAATAAAAAAAAAATATATGTCAATGAAATCTCAACTCCTGATATGATCTCCTATATTTTGAAATTATTCGAACACCAAAGCTTGCTTCAGCTATGTTTCTTGATTTCTTTATTTCAACTTTTTCTCACTTAACATACAAACACGTCTGTTAACTCTATTAATATAATTTTATCATATTTAGTTAAATATAATAATTTTATTTTAATATGATTGAAACTAGATAAAATTGGGATATAATTTTTATTTTTAATTTTATAAACAATAGCTAAATATATTTTAATGCAAAATAATAGTTCATTGCTCATTACAAAATTAGTGAAAATATTCACATAAACTTTTTGAAATTAAGATATTTTTAAAATATTTATAATATGATTCATAGGGATTATATAATAGATGAAGTATGATAGAGTATTTATTTTTCATTTTATAAACGATTATTGGATATATTAATGTATAATATTATTTCAAAAATAATTACGAAATTACTGAAACTATTTACATATAATTTTTGAATTAAGATTTTGTTAAGATCTTCTTAAATAGATATTTTCAAAACCTTATATATATGTGTGTATATATATATATTAAATGAAAAGATATCAAAAATATTATGATTAAAGTAGTTCAAATATTTGATATATTATTAGTTTTATTAGCTGACAAAAAAATATTAGTCTTATTAAAATACTTTTAATAAATTTTCTTAATAGTTGTAAGTCATATCTTCATTTTCATACTTTCTCTTCCTATATCTCTCTGCTTCTCTCTACCAATCTGATTTTTATTTGGCAATAAGCTTTAATATCAATTACTAACATTCTATAAAACAACTACAATAACTTTGACAAAGATCAAATCTGATTCATTTATGTATTTTATAGTGTTATAAAACTGAAACATAATAAAACTTTATTATTCAGGATTAAAACAGCAAAAATAATAAGTGCAATAATTTTAGTAATAGTTAAAATTTGTTATAGAAAACATAATTATATTCAATCCAACTTAATATAAAAGAAAATTTACACAAAATCACATATTTTATAAAAACAATCCATCAAATCCCGCCCGTAGGGCGGGTCTACCCTAGTATTTTAAATAAAAAATAGTTCAAAACACCGTACAAATTTATAATAACTTATGAAATTGGTATTTTATTTTATATTTTTATAAAATTAATTACATCAACTAAATGCAAAATATATATTATAACATATTAGTAAATTTTACTTTATTTAAATTTAGAAAACATATATTTTAAAAATAAATCTTGGTCATTTCGTAAATAAATTTAAAAGTGTAAAAATATGTTTACAATGAAACATTATATATAAAATATATATTTAGTTTATTTTACTTTATCAGCTTAAATAATGACTAGAATATGGACGATGAGTCTATTTTAAAATTAATATTTATGTAAAACTAACCAACTTTAATATTGTAAAAATAATCAACAACATTTTAAGAAAATAAGAAGAAAATGAACCGGTTGTTAGACTCCAAATATGGGGTGATTCAACTGTACTATTCAGTCTATTATTTTACTTCATATTTCTTCGTTAATCTTAACTACTAGTAGATCAATCTTGGGATAAAGTATATATCAGTAAAGAGGAAGGTGGTCTGGGCTTTAAAGATATACTGGATTTTAACACAGCTATGCTAGGGAAACAACTATGGTGGCTGATAGAGAAGCCTAATACACTTTTTTCACGAGTTTTTAAAGGACGGTATTTCAAAAATGCTTCACCCCTGGAACCGATCCGTTCATACTCACCGTCATATGGCTGGCGGAGTATTATTTCAGCTAGATCTCTGGTTAGCAAAGCACTAATCAAAAGGATAGGAACAGGGTCTTCCATATCAGTATGGAATGATCCTTGGCTCCCAACCACTCGCCCGAGACCAGCAAACAAAAATCATGTTCTCAGTCACCCCGATCTCACGGTAGATCAACTTATTGATCCAGAGCTACGTATCTGGAACTCACAGGCAATAAGGGCTTTGGTGGATCCCAATGATGTAAGTATTATTGAAAGCATTCCATTGAGTAGGTTTCATAGCATGGACACGGATGGATGGCATTTTACTCAAAACAGAAAATATTCGGTCAAATCAGGATACCAGGTGGAACGGGTTTATCCGGATAAGGGGAAACCTTTACCGATTTTTGGTCCGACAGTTGATTTCATTAAGGCACATTGCTGGAAAATTCACTGTCCACCAAAGATTAAATATTTCTTATGGCAAATAGTGTCAGGATGTATTTCGGTAAGGAAGAACTTACACTCACGAGGATTATCCGGGGACTTATATTGTAATAGATGTGGTGCTCCAGAGGAATCAATTAACCATGTATTTTTTGAATGTCCTCCAGCGCGTCAGGTTTGGGCACTATCCCAGATCCCATCTAATCACTCATTTTCCCCACAGAGTCTATATTCACTAATATGGATTATTTATTTTGGAGAGTTCTTCCAAAATTGGAGGATCATCGGTTTGCTTGGATATTATGGTATATTTGGAAAGCAATGAATAATAAGGTTTTTAACAATTTGGATGTTGAACCTATGGATACCCTAAAACTAGCAGACACAGAATCAAAGCTTTGGAAGGAGGCACAAATTCCCCCTACACCAGTAATAGGTCAACAAAATTCGGATCTTCCGTCCATTCAAGAACGGTGGTGTTTTATTGATGGATCCTGGAAGGATAAGGAAATCTTCTCGGGACAGGGGTGGTATAGTATACTTGAGGGATATGATGGTCTTATGGGAGCACGGAATGTCAGGGCTTCCCTATCTCCTCTCCACTCAGAGATAGAAGCTTTAATATGGGCGATGGAGTGTATGCGGAACCTGAGGCAGTACAGGGTTACATTTGCGACAGATTGTTCTCAATTGGTGAAGATGGTTTCGGAACCAGAAGAATGGCCTGCTTTTACAACCTATTTAACAGATATCGAGACTTTAAAAGGAAACTTTCATAGTTCATATATTATTTATGTATCTCGCACGAAGAATCAAAAGGCCGACAGCCTCGCTAGAAGTGCTAGGAATCAACCGACCTTTGTCGTGCATATGGATGCAGAGTTACCCGTTTGGTTTACAAAGTCGTTTTGAGTCTGTAAAAGTCGATGACAAAAAAAAAAAGATCAAACATTTTTAAATAATGTAACAAATGTATTTGTTATGTTTTTTTGAATGGAGATTTACAGGTGGAACATTCACTGACGTACGATCCATCTTTTTATCTTTTTTTCCACTCGAACCCTTAGAGCATCATCAACGGCCGTGGTTCAAAAAGGAGGTGCTTAACAATTTTAATTTTTTCCATCTTTTTCTTTGTGATTAAAAAAAATTAATAAAAGAACCATTGGCGGACCACCACGTGTCAGTAAGGCCTGCAAAAACACCAAACACCAACGCTTAATTAAACGTTCTTCTTTTTCTGTTTCTTCTCTTTCTTTATTTTTTTAATTAAAATATTCATAAGCAACCATTAAACCACTAGGGTTAATGGTGCTCTTAGACAATACTTATCATGTAGTAAGGGCATCTCCAACCCAACTTCATTTTTAACTCCAAAATAGAGTAAAAATGATTATGCAGTAACATATGCTCCAACTCAACTCCATATCTCACTCCATTTTGAAGTTTACTCTATAAATGGAGTAATCTATTTTTTGTTTGTTGATGACTCCATTATGAAGTGAAAAATAGAGTAGGATTAGAGCAATTTTACTTCATATTCACTTTTACTCTATTTTGGAGGAAAAACAGAGTTTTACATTAGAGATGCTCTAAGGCAAAGCCTTAAACGCAAAAGAGTATATATCTGCTAGAACTTAAGAGAATAACAACTCACGATATCATCATATATTCATATTGAAATATTTATGCTCTTCTACGGTCTTCTCATTGCTATGTTACTTTTATGTGTATTAGGGCCGTCTCAAATTATTTATAAATTCTCTTAAAAAAATATTAATGATATATTTAACGATGTATTTGAATAGTTTTATAAGAATTTATAGCTTTATTTTTATATATTTAACGTTTTTTTAAATTATCAGCTCTAAATTTAATAATATATTTAAAAGTTTAAAGTTTTATATTATATTTTTTAATCTTATATATTTATTTTTCAAAAAAATTATTTTATTTTTATTTTTCGATTCGGATCTTAATCGACCGCTCCACTTACACGTGATATTAGACGGTCCCGATGTGTATACTCACCATTACTAGATCATCTTTTTTTCTCAACTCCAAAAACTAACCTTTTTTGTCAACACTCCGAAAACTAACCTAATAAAGCAAAACTTGTTCTTTGGGAAATTCATTTATATTATATGGTGTTTAAAAGGTAGGCGTATATGGTACATATTGATATATCTAAACTATTAAAACTGAAGTACAATTAATTATTAAGGCTGACTTTTCCCAAAAAATTACCATCAAATGCCATTACTTCTTAACTTAATAATTAAATTTCGGGCATGCTTTCACCATTACTAACTATCGCTGAAGCTCATTACTTATGATTAACTATAATTATTTGGGCTGAAATATTGATCACATCTTATACTTTAAAAAAAATCCACTTCATATATAGTCCGCATGCACATATCATACAATTATGAGAACGATTTGACTTATTATTATTATCTTTACAAGTTGGATCCGAGACACGAAATATAACTTATGATACCAATTGTGTACATATACAAAAACAAATTATTATAAGAACAATTTTGACTTATTATTATGGTCCTTACGAGTTGACCCAGACACGAAATATAACTTATGATTCCCAACTGTGTACGTATACAAAAAAAAATTATTTCTAGGTTTAGTGGTGTCAACATAATCAAATCCAACCTTTTAGAAATTTAGTAGACTACTTTTTATAATTAACGTACCACAAAATTTGATCCAGTATAAATCATAATTATTCATATCTATATTATTAAAACTAAATTACAAATTAGGTTTATTTTAAAACATGAATAACAATTTTAAAAAAAAAGATATTTGTTTGGAAATTTGGATAGCAATTTAAAAATATGTTTGTTTGGAAACATGAATAACAGTTAAAAAGGTTTGTTTGAAAACATGAACATCATCGCATTATAAAATATATAATTTTGTTTGAAAACATAGATAACAATATATTAATATATTAAGAAAATAATAAATTTATGTTATTAAAAATTGGAAATATATTATATTATGAAAACTATCTATTTGAGCTAACTTTAAAATATACGAAAATGAGTTAATTTAATTATCTAAAATATCATTTGACTAAAATAATTATAAAAAAATTAAAGTTTATACGTATATATATTTCAAATCAAAAAATAATTTAAAGTTGATTTATATCAAAAATTGATTCAAAATATACATATATTCAAAAGTTTATGTTTACTAAAATATTTTCCAATGACCAGTATTAAAAATGTTTATATATAAGAAAATACAATACAAATTCAAATTTCATATTACCAACTTAAATTATGATTTTTATATTTCACATTAAATTTTAAAAATATAATATATGTGATTATTTATATGATAGTACGTATAAAATACTATTAGTTATATGTTTGCTCCAATTTTAAAGGAAACAAATAGATTGTGAATTAGGGGTGGGCGTTCGGGTACTCATTCGGGTTTTGTTAGGATCTGTTTGGATTTTGGTTTTCCGGGGTCAAAGATTTAGTCCCGTTCGAATATTTCTAAATTTTGGTTTGGGTTCATTCGGGTTCGGATAACCCATTTAAATTATTTTTAAAATTCATTATATACTTTAAATTCTCAAAATCTATAAAAAATAATATATTACATATAAATTTAAAAATATATGTCAGAATACCTAAACTTAATATATAAATTGGTTTGATTTAAATATTAGATAGATAATCAATAATTCTTTTAAGTAATTTTGGTGTTTTGAGTATACATTAACAATTTTAGATATTTAAATTTGACTATTTATATATATTTTCAATTATTTAAAAGTACCATATATATTCTGGATGTTTTGATATACATTAAATTTAAAAAATAATATATATAAGCATATAAATTCGGATATCCGAAATACTTCGGTTCGGATCGGATTCGGTTTCACTTCTCTAAATACAAATTTTTGAATAATTTGGATATTTAATCAATTTCGGTTTTGGTTTGGTACTTCATTTTGGATTGAGATCGGTTCGATTTTTTGGATTTAGATTTTTTGACCAACTCTAATATTGACATGAAAAACAAATAAGAACATATTTTATAAAAGAATACATCCGCACGGGCGTGCGGGTCAAAATCTAGTCACGATTAATTTACAAGTACACATAACTTATCGATAAAATACAATCGTTGCGTCCCTTAACAGCGTATGTATACCATGCATACTTCAGAAATATAATTTAAATTAGACGTCGATTAAGAAAGGAACATATTAGAAAAGAAAAAGAAACTTATATCATGCATATTTCTAGTATATTTCGATATGTAAATAATTAGCATTATTAAAGAAATGACAGAAAATTACAGAGGTAGATCCGTAGATACAACAAACAAAACAGTTCAAGAAAACCACAGACGCATCGACCTGGTCCTACATTACATTTCAAGTGAGCCCATGTCTTGTTAGTCCAACCAATTAGATCACTTCCTCTATTCCCTTCTTATCAACATCATTTATAGTTTCCATAATTTCGGATATCTAGTTTCCCAATTACATAAAACGTGACACTTAATTCAGCTAAGTTTACACCCGTTTGGTGAACAAACTAATTAAGGAGGAGCAATCAATCAGTTACTCGAAAACAGAAACGATGAAAGCACACGCGTGTAATATGTATTCTATCCATTATTATATAACATCATAAAGTTGATGACCCAAATAAAATAATAAGTTTAAATACATTATATAAAAAAATAAATTAATCCATTTACGCCTCATACCTTTACATATATCATCAAACTTCCTCTCATTTCTCTACATCAAACTCATTCTCTTTTTATACTCTACACCACCAAGTACCAACAATATATATGAGAACGATGGTAGACTTGGGTAGAGAAAGAAGCAGCCATCTACGAGTCATTAACTCTCCAACCAACGTTGACTGTGCCCGTGAAGTCCGTCTCCGACGAACTCTACGTTCCCTCATCGAGTGCTTAATCCCATACTGTTGTACTTACCAATCTCTTCCCTCCGACCATAACGATACAGTATCTTCCTCTTTCTCCGACAAAACCGGTGCCGTTGTTACCGGAACATTCTTCGGTCACCGTCATGGCCACGTCAGCTTCTGCCTCCAAGACGACACTCACCCGTTCTCTCGGTCGCCTCTCCTCCTACTCGAGCTAGCCGTTCCCACCGCCGCTCTAGCTCGGGAGATGGAGGAGGGCTTTCTCCGAATCGCTCTCCGGAGCAAAAGCAACCGAAGGGATAATATCTTAGACGTGCCGGTTTGGTCTATGTACTGCAACGGAAGGAAAGTTGGGTTCGCCGTGAAGAGAGAGATGACTGAAAGCGACGTCGTGTTTCTTCAGATGATGAAGTCTGTTTCCGTTGGCGCAGGGGTGGTTCCAAACGGCGAGACGTTGTATTTGAGGACGAAGTTTGAGAGAGTCACCGGGTCGAGTGACTCGGAAGCGTTTCATATGGTCAACCCAGAGGGTAGTTATGGACAGGAGCTTAGCATTTTTCTTTTGAGATCGTGATATACTTAAGGCCTGTTCGTTTGGTTGCCGCAGGTTTCTGCGTCGGCGTCAACGTCGGCGTCGGCGTCAGCGGCAGCGTCAAACTCGTTTGGTTGTTGTTCGTTTCGTAGACGTTGACGCAGTCATAGATTGTTGTTCGTTTCGAAGACGCAGATAGTTGACGCTGACGCCGACGCAGGAAACAAATTTGAATGATGTTCGTTTGATAGACGCTGCGGTTATTTTCATTTATTCATTATTTTATTTTAAAAATTGTAAAATTATATTTTAAATAAATAAAATATAGTTTAAATATGTTTATATCCATAAAAATATTATGTTTACTTGGTAATAAATTTTTGTTCAAATATACAAATATAACAATATTTTTGTTATAAAACTAAATCATACATTTACATGAGTTAATATATTAAAATAATAAAATAAAATTTAACTAAATAATTAATCACAGTTAATATATTAATATTTTGAGTATTTTAACTAAATCATTTTCAATGCTAAAACTATGAAATTTAATTTGGGTAAAATCCATAAAATATATATTTAATGTGAAATTTTTAACTGATTTTATTTAATTTAGTTTAGGGATTTTTACATAAACCAAACTTAGTTCAAACAAACAAGAGAGCAAAAAAATATCATATATAGTTATAAATTTTTATAATTGTATTTTAAATAAATAAAATGTAGTTTAAATATATTTACATCTATAAAAATGTTAAAAATCTATAAATTTGTATCTGTTTGTATACTAATCTGTTCTCTTCAATAATGTCAGTCTGATTTGCTTTTTCATTAGAAAAATTTGTATTTTAAATTTGTTTCCATGGGATACACATACACTAAAAAGAAATAGATGAGATTTGAAACAAAATTATGTTCTTTGATACAGATTTTCCAATACAATGACAAGTTTCTTTGTACAACAAGAGAATAATGAAAAAAGATCACATAGTCTGAGCAAGCTGGAGAAGAACAATGGTAGTCTGAGCAAACTTGAGACAATTCAAACATCTAGACTATCACAACAGACCTCGAGCAGCAGTCTGAGCTTGAGAGGGTCTGAGCTTGAGAGTCTGAACTTGAGAGACCTGTAAAAAGATAGAAAAAATATGCAATGAGACTAAATAAACAGTCTGATAGAAGAAGTGCAGAACCAAACGCAAAGACAACACAAGACACCATCACTAGCATCAAACAGTATGATACTCAACAAGAAGCAACCACAACTTACTAAACAAAAAGCAAAAAGAAGAAACAACTTACTTGAGTGGGTCTGAGCTTGGAGAGAGTTTGATATGAGAGAGCCAATACTCGGATGGCTTACCAAGGATGGATCTGCAGCACAGAAAACAGTAACATAAGACACAAGTAAAAAGTTACTAAAGATCACAAGAACAGCAAAGATAACATACGAAACTTCAAGGGAAACACCAAAATAGTATACAAACATTTCTTAAACATTTGTCCATCTTCCTGATCACTAGAAGAAAAAATAAAACAGTCTTAACTCTTACAATAGAGTGAGACCCAAAGCTCTTACAATAGAGTGAGAGACAAAGCTTTAGAACAGAGAATCAGTCTCAAGAAACAGTGTGAGCTTGAGAGAGAGAGAGCTGAGTCTAAGATGGAGAGAGCTCCAGATGCGTCTGTGGAGGAGACGAGGGAGCTCGAGAGGCGTCGTCTGTGGAGGAGAAGAGAAAGCTCGATATGGGTTTGGTCGAAGCTCAAAGAGAGGTCTAAGCTCGAGGACGAAGAGATGAGAGGGCTCGAGGTCTGAGTCTATCAGAGAAGAGAGAGAGAGCTCGAAGTCTTCGTCAATCGGAGAAGAGAGAGAGCTCGAGGTATGTGTCCTGCATCTATCGGAGAAGAGAGCTCGTGGTGGTGGTCTGTGAATGGAAGAGAGAGCTTGTGGTCTGTGAATGGAAGAGGAAGAGAAGAGAAGATATGCTGCGTCAATTGGAGAAGAAGATGCGTCAATTAGGGTTAGGTTTATTGGTAAATATTAAAAAATATTAAGGGCAAAATTGTAAATTACCAGTCTAGCCGCATCATTTATGTCGCGGACGCGAGATTTTTCGGCGTCAGACGCAGGCTTCGGCGTTAGACACAGCGTTAGACGCAGCAGATCGACGCAGGTACCAGCGTCAATCAAACGAACAAGATTTCCGAAAAAGATCGCCGCAGCCGCAGACGCAGGTACCTGCGGCGACCAAACGAACAGCACTTTAGTGCACTTGTGATTATGAAAAAACTAGTCCTTATGATGTTATTTTAATGTACGGTTTGTGCATATTTTAAAACTACGGATGTCAATAGTTTATATATTTCTGTGGTATATTGGATCAGGTAGAAAACCTATTATAAAATCACAACGTTATACACTAATTGGATATCCTCGAAGAATTTTTAAATAACGGTGGAATAAGTTATATATCAACCACCAAAGCGTGGTTGAATAGTAAAATGAACTTGGAAAGATGTTAAACAACTAAACTTCGAAACCTACTATTTTAGATATATTCCACTTGTGTGATCATGCAATATGAATATCTAAACTATATTACGAACAACTAGATTTCATTGATGCTGGTGGACAGATTCCTAAAAAAAATAAAACACTTATGAATTATTAAGAAAACATATACATATATCCTGATTCTACAAAATTAACAGGATATACAAACTAAATAAAATTAATATTTCAAATTTATTTAATTAAATTTTTATACTTCAAAACTGAACTAATCGTGAAATTGAGATATGTGACAAAACTTTATCATGAATATCTCTAAGTATTTTAGTCCTCTCTTTTATTTTCATTTTATGTTTTCATTTATTGGTGAAATATCTATTAGGGGTTTACCAATCCATATAGATAGTATAACAAGTTAAATATGTGGTTAACATTTTACCAAATAAAAAAAAAGTCAAGTATGTGGTATCACCTAATAATTCAATCATATTATGATAAGGAGACTGATCAGCAATCGAAATCATCGCTCAATAATTATGGAATATTGCTTACGACTTGTTACTAAGAGATGATGAAATTGGGTTTAGTGTGTCATTCATTGCTTTTGACTCCTTTCCTGCCATCTTGCTTTTGTAATCTCTTTGAAAGCTGAGAATCATTTAGGGGCCACCGGCGCGTGGGAAGCACGCACAGGCACCTGCGTTAAGGATAAGCTGATCAAGGCGGATACTGAGAGCGATGCCCGACCAAACAACAACCACATGACAGAAGAATCTGACATAGCTTCGGTGTCTACTTCGTTACCGACCCAGCACCCTTCCTTCCTCACCTCTAGTTTTCAAAATAGTAGGGGATTTTGCCTCATTGAAGTTCACTAGGATATTTCCCGCGCTACGCCGCGGTTGAATTTTGTTAAAATCATTTTATACTTATATTTTTTAAATATTATAAAATTAATAAATATTGTTGAAATATTATATCTTACAGATTTGAGAAAATGATCTATATATATATATATATCATTAAAAATGAATATTTTATAACAAATATTTCTACATTTTGAGAAGTTACAATTCTAGAAAATGTTACTAAACTTATAAAATTTATTTTGTTAGCAATGAATAATAAACTATAATAAAAAATGATGAATATTTATATATATAAGAAGCCATGCATATCTAGTAAGACAATGCACTCCTAACTTTGGTTTTACTTTTACATTTTATGTAGTTTTAAAAATAGTAATTCTTCGTTGTGTTTGTTAACAATGGGATTGTTTTCATAAAAGAAAATAATTAAATATTATATTCTAAGGAGTAAAATTTTTGGTTTAATTTATATTAAAACATAAAAATGATATCCCATAAAATAATTTTGAGGCCTAATAGAAAAATTCAAATCAGATATTTTTTTCTCTAAATTATGTGTTCTTTTCTGTGTGATTTTGAATAAATATCATTTCTTAATGTGACGTATATATCTTAAGATCAAATCATAACGTTTCTTTGTAAACATTTAAATTTAGTATATAATAAGAGTATATACATCTTATTGAAATACTTATTGTTAGTTTATATAGACAATATTTGTTGGAGTTAGATAACTCTCGATTTCTGTTTATAATTGTCGTTCACAACGAAAAAATACTTAATTAAATGATTAAGATAGATTTTGAAATCAAAATCTAAGTAATTACCCGAGCGATGCTGCAGTTTTTTTTTTAATTTTTTCTTAAATTTAATATAATTTTAAAAATATTTTGAAAATAAATAAGTACATCAATATCAATTATAAGTTTTCTTATTCTTATATTTACAATCTAACATATATTGTAATTTCTACATTTGTGTATTCGCTTGTTACTAAATACTAAAATCTTAGAGAATAAATTGGTGAAATTTGATGTGATTTAATAGCATGACAAATATTATTGTATAGTAGTTATTATTTTTGACATTACTTTTTGTTAGATTTTGGTATCTTTCTAAAAATGTAGTGTTTATGAAAACTTTTTTTTTAATAAAGGGCATTCTTTACGAAAACTTTTTCTAGAAGAGTTTTTTTTATAGCTAAAATCATTCTCTAATTTTATTATAACAGAGAGAAGAGAGGCTCAATAGTGTTGACATGTCTGATCTAATACACAATTCTATTTTTTTGTTAGTTTCAAAGAATTCAAATGTGCATTTTTTTTTCTTAACAATAGAATGGCCTTTTCAAAAAAAAAAAAACCTTAACAAAGTGAAAGGAAATTCATATCTTTTTGAATTGGAGATTGTTCAAGATCCCTTTATATTTTTAATTGTTGATCTTGTTTCTTTTCATCACTTTAAATGTGCAGTCTATTTTTTAGATGACCCGAGGATAATATTTAACCATCATCATATCTCATTTTATAACTTTCGTATAAAACAATACACGCATCTCTGATCAAACCATAAGCATCCGTCACTACTCAGACCAAGCTTAAAAAAACAACCCATGATTTTTTTTATCCTTTGTCTACTTTACAGGTTTTGGTGCAGACGTTTAGAACCAACTGGAACTATATATGAGAGTTTAATTCTGGTTTCTCAATAACTTCCATGACACCAATCACTATGTCATGAATCTCATTTCTCAACTTTTTGAGTTGTAGCTATTGGTATATATATATTGTGCTACTGTTTTATTGCAGGGATCTATAGTCAAAACTTTTGTTCTCGTTGATGATCACTGAATACTGAACTCCACCTGACCTCTCGACTTGGTTGTTTGAAGCTTGTAAAAGATCTTATCCAGTAATGGTCTTTCTTCTTCTCCAGCTTCACATGTGATTCAAGCAAAAAAAAAAAAAATCAGTACAATCATCATGGTTTGATTGGTTTATGGGAGTTTTCATATAAGTGAAGGAGGACCGAGTTTTCTAATGGCAGGTTCTACTTTCATCCTCACAAGTGTCCCAAACCTTGTGCATTTTGTTCCAAACTGCTATCTTCTCTTCCTCTCTTTGCAAGCTGCAAAATTTCGACAAAGAAAAACATTGAAGGATTAAAGGCTGTTCTGAGATATCCCAAGAAAAAAGGGAGCAAAACATCCAAATTTGAAGCTGTTTGGCAATGCCTAGAAAATTGCAGTCGAGTTGTTCTAGAGATGAGTGTAAGGGATTACCGTGGTTATGAAATGCTACTCTCTCAAATTGAGGTTGGTGATGAATGAGTTGTTGGACAGTTTGACGAAGTATGTGACTGCTACTTAATCTACAAAGAAATATTATGTTTCATTGATTATATGAATTATGTGTAAATCAAGATTAGGCACAGTCTCATCTTGTAGGTTTCTATTTCTACATTTGCTTTATTTTTTTATTAGAAACATAATGCAACACCTACTTTATTAATATTTATGTTTTTCTTGTCTTTGCTATGTATTATGTCTATTTGAAAATCACCATTCTTTTAAGACACTGACATGGGTGTGGTTTCAAAACTTAAAGAGCTCATGAGGAAAACATACCTTAGTAAGCAAACAAAGGTCCGGACCTCTCACTATCTTCTTCACACCATAGGATATCATTTCTTTTTTTTTTCTGCAGCTTGCACTAAGCAACTATATAGGACACAACACTGTCTCTTGCCTCAACCACTAATCTCTTCATCCGTGTCAGTAGCACCGTGTACGCTTTCTCCTTATGCCCTGCAAAATCAAATGGGATAGGAAATCTAGACATCAAAACCCATCATCACTGTCTATGCAACACATCTCTTCCTTTCTGATTCAGAACTTAAACAAAGATAATGGGTAGACCAAGTTCTGTCGTACGTACCAAAGCCTAGATTGGGATTTCATCTGCACGGAAATAGGTAAGACCCGTTTGTTTCCTTCCTGGTACAGAGAACCGAGTTTGAATTGCTCCACGGCACTGGACAGATCCTGGGAAACATTAGCACGCATAAATCAATATATATAGATACATTTTTAAAGAACATATAAGCGTATTTGATAACTACAAACAGACAAAAGCAAAAGCAAATCAGAGGCAAAGCAAAACAGAATAAAAAAAGGTTGAGACTTTCTCTTTTAGATTGCCTCTATCGAGAAGAACCATAGATGCGAGAGGAAGAGAGAGGAGGAGTTGTGAGTATAGATCGAGTTGTGAACGGTGCTCTTCTGTTCTGAGTATAGATGCGAGAGGAGGAGTTGTGTTGATTTCGCTATGAAATCAACCGATCGTCGTTGGCCTTGATAAATCAAAGCGAAGGTTATGGAACCGATAGATCGAAGAAGGTCAAATTGAAAAAGGGGAGATTGAATGAAGTTTCTGATTGCACGAGAGCGACAATGTCGAAGAAGAGAGCGTAGAAAGATTTCTGAGGTGGAGAAACAAAATGTTCTGAGTGGTTTAAAAAGTTTTTTCATTTATTGACATGTCACTCCCACATGATTCTAAAAGTCTGAGGTGTCAAGAGCAGGAAAGAACCTTGTGTTATTACTGTGTGGATTATTTTTTTTTCGTTTTTTCTCTTTAACTATTACTATTTGACCTCCATATATTGTATTTTAAAACATCTTATTAATCATTTAAAAGAAATATAATATAAAAAGACACAAATATGATCAAACAACACAAATATAAAAATTAAATTTCTAAAAAAATATAAAACAAAAAAAAATATAAGATAAATTTAAGATTTATCAAAAACCAAATATTTTTTGTTTTTGTTTTTTTTCTATTCAGAAAACAGAATAAACCTACACATATCAATACTATTAAAACATGAACATGACCTATTAATATATGTGTGATCCAACTATTTTAATAGTATTGATTAAAACATCTTATTGATCATTTAAAAGAAATATAATATAAAAAGACACAAATATGATTAAACAACACAAATATAAAAATTAAATTTCTAAAAAAAATATAAAACAAAAAATAAATCCGCCCTTAGAAGGGCGGATCATAATCTAGTTGTATTTTATGGTGGCCTGGTTATGAAAAAAATTGTTTTAAAAGTTGATAAACCAAGTTTCGACCACTCTTTACAAAAAAGAATCCATGCCGTGGGCGATGCACAATGTTTTACTTCAAAATCTCAAAAATGTAGTACTCCATATATAAATAGAATGTAGTTATGCAATTAAAAATCACTTTTTAAAACTTTAAACAAGATCCGTTGATATAACTTTGTAAAATTTGTTACTAGATAGGAATAACCAATCTATAAATCATATTTTAATCAAAAAACTCTATATGATACAGTATATGCACGCATGGGCAGACCAAACAAAGAAATCGGAAGCCCATTTCTTTGTCAAAATTTTTTTTATCCCGTTCCTCTCAGAATCTCCCCTGTATACACGTATGCAGTATACAGTGTGCAGCCTAACTAAAATTTATGGATATTTCGTGGTTCTATGTCACGAGAAACCATTCATGGAATCATGTGGTATCATTTCTAAATCAATCTATATATACATGGTGATAATTGATACGTATGTCAAGATAAAGAACCAAACTTAGGTTTACCCTAAATTTATCTCATTCTCTAAAATCAATTAAAGTGTCATATATATTATTAAATAAAAAATATAAAATTCAAAAAAATAACTAAAATAGAAAATAACGTCAATTTTAACGATGCTAATACATCTAGTTAAACCCTAATCTCTAAATATTAAATTCTAAACCTAAACTCTATACCCTAAACCCATATCCTAAACTTTAAATCCAAACCATATACTCTAAACCCAAATCATAAACCTTATACCGAAGCCATATATCCTAAACTCAAACCATATACCCTATATTCTATAGTCAAATCTTAGATCTTAAACCTAAACCGTAAGTCTAAACCCAAACCCTATAACATCTAAGTTTAGGTTTTGTGTTTAGGGTTTCCGGTTTGGGTTTAGAGTATATGATTTCGGTTTAGGATATATGGTTTCGATTTAATGTTTAAGATTTGAGTTTAGGGTATACAGTTTGGTTTTAGGTTAATGGTATAGAGTTTGAGTTTAAGGTACATGTTTAGGTTTATGATTTAGAGTCTGATTTAAAATTTAAAATTTAGGATTTAGAGTTTAGCTGACGGTGTTAACATCGTTAAAATTGACGTTATTATTTTTCAGTTATTTTAAGTGAATTTAATATTTTTTATTTAATTTTACACATGACATTTTAACTGGTTTTGGAGAGGAGGTAAAATTTAAAGCTTCTTTTTAGGGTGAATCTAAGAGCACCATTATCTCCATCTCTTAAATGGGTTCTTAAGAGGTGGGGTCCACATTTTTTAAAAAACTATCCTTTCTCATTTCTTCTGCAAAAAACAAGTTTGTTGAATTCTTATATTGTTTGCGAGTCTTACTGACACATGGCGATCTACGATTTATTAGTTTTTTTTTTAATTATGACAAAAACAAAAAATAAAAACGGGTTTAAGGGTTAATGTTGTTCTAATTGTTCCAAGATAAAAACCTGTTAGATTCGTTTACAAAAAAAAATATAAGATATTTGTGATGGTTAACTATAATTGACGTCTCAAAGCAAAACTTCTGCCTTGAGTTTTCCAATCCTAAAACTTGTCATCCGACTACTAGACCATCGTGATGTAGTTAATATATACACCCATGTCTCGTAAAATGACAGATGCATGCAGAAATCGTGACATCCAGCAAAGGTTCTGAGGCTCTGATTGATTGATATGTTTTTTTGCCCCCCTTTGGTGATTTTTCATCCTCGCCTTCTCAATTATAGATCAAATAAATCTTATAAATAATCATTTATAGCAATTGAAAACAAGAGAAGTAGACGACTAACAGAAATAATGAAGATATGGAGATGCACACGAGGTTAAGTTTTAGTTCTAAATCATTGACATAATGGCTCCATCACCATTCCTTCTTTGGTATGGTCTCACGTGCACTCTCAACCCCCACGGTTCCCTCTTTTAAAATGGTATTTATAAAAATATTTTTTTTTGCTCGTGGTTCTTTAAGATCAATCAGAAAATATATCAGAACAACATTATATTGTTCATCCTTAGCTACATTACTCATGATAATGTTGGCAAACTAAAAATCAATTGAAAGACCAAATAATTCTCTATAACTTTATATGCATATTGACATATTTTAGTATTTGAAACTATCAGGGTTTGCCTAATTTGATAATGGGGAATTGATGTTTTTGATTGGAGAACATATCATGTGGCCTCTGGTCTTCATCACTTGTTAGTATGATAGTTGCACGTTTAAAAAAAAAGCGACTAGTTTTACAAAAAAAAAAAAAAAAAAAAAAGCGACTATAAAGTTTTAGATTAAAATAATGTGACCTTAAAAAATTGGTTATGATCTAGTGGTACTGATAAATCTCCAAATTACTAGTTGAACTTTACAAGAAACAATTGAGTTGCTAATTGCAAGTATGGTGTGAGAAAGACAGTGGTTGATTAAAGCCCAAATTAGATAAACGGGCTGATGTTTAGTTGGATTGAAACAATTGGGTCCATTTTGTGTTTGCTGTTTTTATACATCGATGTTTTTGTTTGGTCGGGTTGCTAACACACACAACCTACCTGTTATCCGGGTTTAAGAAGCCCAAAAGGAAGAAAAAAATATTAGTCATCATTACTACAATATTAAAAGCCCAAGGCGCCACAAGACTTGGTCAAAAGCGCACCATATGGCGAGCGCCTTGCCTTGCGGAATAAACATTGCCTCAGAGATCTTTGGCGTTAGGACCCTCGCCATGATGCGCCTTGTGCCTTGGCGTAAAAGGGGTTCGCCTTCTAACACACAGGTCTAGACACAAAAGATAGATTTGGTTTGAAATGGACTAATAAAACCATTATTTAGAGTGATTATATGTAGAAATTTAATAGAAATAGGATCTTATTAGATTCCTCCATTGTTACCGTTATAAGATTTCCAACTAAAACTCATCTTGAATCTAGTTGCAATTATTGTTGTGACATGCTCAGCTTCTGCCTTAAAATGTGTGTTTTACGAAATGACATGGTCAAATCTCAATGGACTCAAGATGTTCCTGCTAAATTTCCTCACATCTTTGAATAATATAACCAAGTTTAACATTAATCAAATAACAAATCGTGTTTATTGCCTAACAAGCTATTAATTATATACACCAATCAAACATAATAAAAAAAAACAAGAGAAGCTACAAGAAAAATAGACAAAGATAACTATTAGCGCATCATAAGAGCAAACTCATCGAAGCTTAAGACACCATCATCATTGAGATCAAAAGCACGAATCATAACTCTACAATCATCAGTCGTTCTTGATTCACCTAGCTTCTTAAGCATCATCTTCAAGCTTCTAGGAGTAATACACTCTTCACCTTCAGCTATATACATTTTGAACGCTTCCTTAAGCTCCATCTTCTTCTCTTCCTCTGAACATTTATCATCTCCCTTAATCAACTGAGCAAACTCATCAAAATCCAACATCCCATCTCCGTCTGTATCAGACAACCTAACCGCAGCTTCGGCTTCTTCGTCAGATAGTTGCTCTCCTAGTGTCATGAAACTCTTTTGAAGCTCGTGTGGAGAGATTCTACCGTCTTTGTTTGCGTCCATGTAAGCAAAGACAGCCTCTATGTCGTCTCTGTTCTTGTCATGATCACAATTCTTGTTATGTTGTTTCTCTGCGGCCGAGTCTTTCCTCTCCGGTGAAAGTTTCCTGCAGAGTTTCATGAAAGATGATTGAGGTTGAGCAGTAGTCTTCATGATAGATTAGAAAAAAATAAGTTGTATTTTTATATATTTTGCCTGTTTGAATTGGAAATTGAATGAGAAATGAGGGAGAAAAAGGATGCTATGTTTATATATAGGCGTCTGTCAAGTTGTGGTAAATTTAAATAAATAAAGACGAAAGTGTAACAAACGTGGAAAACCAGTGTTTTAGATATTTTTGACCTCGTTTTTAATTGTATTTATTAGGTATTTATTAGGTCAAAACACACGCTTTTTCTTCCATTTAAATTGGATTAGGACAAGAAAAGGAGAAAATATGCTGTGATAAATTACGAGACCGGCCACTTGTTTTTGACAATCGCAGCAACGCGAGATGAACCCGTGGGCGCTAGGGAGCTTCACTTCTTTTGTCGGCTTATTATGCTGTTAATATTTTTCGCAATAATAACAAGATATGTATATGCTTGCCTACGCAGCTACACTACGTGTATGGACATGATTGATTAAAAATACTATCGTGTAGACCGAGGCAGTCATATGCCCATGGAAACAGGTGCAAATGGTCAACGTGTAGTTTCGGTTAACAAGTTTTTTTTTCTGTTAACGGTCAAGAAAACGGTTGCCGACAAGAAACATTTAAGGCAATGTTTAGCTTAATTTAGTAACGACGAAACGTAACGCAGGCGTCGACATTATAATATCTTCAATTGGCCATTACTATTGACCCGGTCCAGCAACATTCCAGAAACAAGAAACTCATCAGAAGTTCATTGATCTTTGGAGTGTTTTTAGAAGTTAACGTAATTGGTCTTTGTGATTATTACTATTTGTTATTCGAAACTGTTTAATATCTCAACTTTTCTTTTTGTTCTTATGATTAAACTAAATTTTAATCGGTTGAAAAGTTATTACGAGTTATAATTTTATCCGATTATGTTTGGTTTACACAGATAATATAACGTTTTTGGTTCTAGTTTTCTTTGCTAGTAACTCCGCACAAATATTTCGGTTTCTGAAGATACAAATTAAATTCAAACTCTCAAAATCATCCTCAAAAATGTAAATTCAAAAGTTGACACACCAATAGAATGATACCTTTCTAATGTAAAATACTCGACTAAGTACATTATGCGATTGTTTTGATTTTTTTTTTGAATTGCTCTGATATATATATGAACTTTGAGCTAAAGGTAGACATAATGACACTGTTTTTTTTGTAACACAGGCATAATAACACTTGCAAACATATAAATATTATTCTTATAATTTTATCTATATACAGTTTCACCCGTCAATGACGCAATGTAGATGTGAAAACTAATGGAGAAAAGAGAACATATATATAAGCTTAGTTGTCAATATGTAGTACAGAAAAAATAAGATAATATTAACATTAACAAGTTCCAACTTAACATTTTAAAAAGATGCATCAAAAAGAGAAGATGACACTAAAAACCTTAAACAGATTGCTGCAATTAGAAGAAACATGGGGCCTTACAAAAAAAGCCATGACAAACTAAAATAACCATTCACTTTTCTCACACTTGCTGGCTAATATATTTTTTTTTTTGTCACGAAACATCTTCATTCACTTCCATCTAGTTAGGTGGGGGAATTAATACATCCTCACCCACCTCTTGTTCATACAAGGACAAAGCACTCTTTACAAGCAAATCTGCAACTACATTTCTCTCTCGTGGAAACCACAAAAACATAATGGCCTCAAAAGATGATGCTAAGACCTGGATATCCTCTGTAATTCCATAAATCTCTAGTGGAGGCGCCTTGCCGTTGATGGCATTGATCAGTTGCATCGAGTCCGATTGGAAAGCTGCTCTTCTTATACCTTGATTCCCGCAGGCCACCATTGCATCACGAAGTGCCAACCCTTCTGCTATTAAAGCTGAAGAGACGAAGCTAAGTCCTCTCTGTCCCTTTGTAGTTTCCCCTTGTTGCTTGACTATCCATGCTAAACCTGCCTTTTCTGTCCTCTCTGTCTAGGCTGCATCAGTTTGAACCACCACTTCCAGATGAGGCGCTGGCATTCCAACATGGGGTCGCGGGTTCTTTTCTTTACCAGCTTGCGCCTCTGACCATTCTCGAGCAGCTACAATGGCCTGTGTCAAAACATCAGCCGGATTCCCAGCAAAATTCTCAAAGACAAGTTTATTTCTAGCTTTCCAAATTGACCATAGGATCCAAGGTACTAATGGTGTAGATGCTATGCCAGCAGGTGGGAGGCACTTAAAGGCTTGCATAACGGACCAATCCTCTCGTAAATCTGTTAATCCACTAACGTCAAAGCCACTTTCGAGAGGAGCAAGCCTCCAAACATCTCGAGCAAACGGACAGTGGAACAAAAGGTGATTAATAGATTCTGAGTGTCCGCAACGCTTGCACCTTGGGTCTACATTCAAGTGACGTTGGAGGAGTCTTTCCCCCACTGGTATGATACCTTTCAAGCACTTCCATGTGAACATTTTTATTTTAGGAGCTAGCTTGAGTTTCCAAACCGTCTTTTTCCAGTCAAACTCCACCGATGCTTCTCCCTCAAGAATGTCCTCCGTCACCTCCGCCATGGCGACGTGGTAACCTGATTTGACAGTGAACTGTCCAGTGTTTGTCCCCAGCCATCTTCTGACATCCGGTACTCCTTTGATGCTTGGTTGCAATCGCAATATATGTTCCTCAAAGAATGGCAATACTTCTTGGATCCGTTGACGATCCCACTCTCCAGAGTTTGGCAGCAGGAGATCTTTAACCATTAGGTTTGTTGTGTCCCTTGTGGCCGGTCCCATAGGTCTAAGGGGACTGGTGGTGCTAAGCCACTGATCCTCCCATATATTGATGATGTTCCCGTCTCCTACCACCCATCCAAGGTTCTTAACAAGCAGGTCTCTCCCCGCAAGAATACTGTTCCACCCATGAGAGGCTGCAGAGGGCGCACTGCAGGTTAGCAGGTTACCATCGGGACAGTATTTACTCAGCAATGTTCGACCTAGTAGTCCCTCGGGATTCTCCAATAACCTGCAGCTTATTTTTGCAAGAAAAGCTTCATTAAAGGCCTGGATATTCCTCACCCATAGACCTCCGTTGTCCTTTGTAAGGGTTAATTTATCCCAGGAGATCCAAGCCATCTTCTTCTTCCCCGACCTATCATCCCACCAGAAACGTTTCAGAGCTGATTCAATTTGCTGACATAAGGAGATTGGTAACTTGAAACAGGACATCGTGTGCGACGGGATAGGCGTGAGGACGCTTTGAAGCATCACGAGCTTGCCTGCCGCTGAGAGATGCCTGTTCGACCAGCTACTTGCTTTTTGTTTAATCCTTTCGACAATAGATGCAAAGATGTCCCTCTTTCGTCGGCCAAACTGTTCAGGCAGTCCAAGATATTTGCCCACTCCGCCTTCCTTATGGATTTGGAGCTCAGACTGGACACGTTGCTTTAGCTCCTTTGGCGCTCGTCGGGAGAAAGTGATGGATGATTTCTCTTTGTTGATTAGTTGTCCCGACGCCGCTTCATATCTGTCCAGTATCTCCTTAAGCGCTGTTGTGCTCTTCCTATCGGCATTTAGGAAAAACATGGTATCATCCGCAAAGAGTAGATGGTTGATTCGGGGACTCCCCCGGGCAACCTTGAAGCCTCTCATCTGTCCTTCAGCTTGTGCTTTGTTACAAAGTCCCGAGAGCACTTCACTACATAAGATAAATATGTAGGGTGAGAGGGGGTCGCCTTGGCGGATCCCTCGGCTCAGTGAAACCATTCCTCTAGGCGAACCGTTGATGAGGAAGGAGTATGTAACTGTGGAGATGCACTGCATGATTATACCAATCCAAAGATGGTGAAATCCGAGTCTCTCCAGCACTGAAGCAATAAAATCCCATTCGAGACGATCATAAGCTTTACTCATGTCCGTCTTTACTGCCATCGATATTCGCTTCTCTGCTCTTGATGTCTTTAGTGTATGCAGAACCTCATGTGTAATGAGAATGTTGTCCCCTATTGCTCTTCCCGGGACAAACGCCGATTGATTTTCGGAGATGAGTTTCTCTAGCAAAGGTTGGAGCCGTTTCTGCAGGATCTTTGAGTAGATTTTATAGTATACATTGCACAACGCAATGGGGCGGAAGTCAGATACGCGTTGTGGGCTCTTTATCTTAGGTATGAGACACACATGAGTAGCGTTGATGTCCTCAGGGAGTATCCCAACTCTGAATGCCTCCTGCACCTCGCTAACAATGTCTGGCCCTATCTCATTCCAATGAGTATGATAGAAGCTTGCCGAGAAACCATCCGGTCCCGGAGCTTTTTCCCCATTCACCGCAAAGATAGCTTCCTTTATTTCCTCCGGCGTCGGTATAGCTATCAGGGCGTCATTGTCCTCTCGAGTCACTATTGGCTGTAGTGCATCATGAACAACATCGGTTCTGTTTCCTTGTTCCGAGGTGAACATCTTCTCAAAATAATTCACCACTGTCGTCTCTATTTCTTCTTCCTTATACACCATATTGCCCTCTGCATCTTCGAGTACTGTGAAAGAATTTGCTCTGCGCCTGTTCTTTGCGGTTGCGTGGAAGAAACCTGAGTTCCTGTCGCCCAGTTGCAGCCAGAGAAGACGACTGCGTTGTTTCCAGAACGCTTCCTCCGCCAGATACGCTTTATTCAAAGCCGTATTAATCTCATTTATCAGCACAGTGTCGTTGAGTGGACTAGTTAGAGCTTTCTCCAGCTCAAATTTCTTCTGCTCTATAAGCTCCTTACTATTTCGATGCTGCAGCTTGTTCTAGGTTGCAATTGCACTTCTGGTTGACGCTAGCTTGTCCAAAACATTACACTCATTAGACGAAGCCCAGGAATCCCTGATGACTTGTTTTGCCTCTTCATTTGAGTTTAATCTGCGATCATATCGGAAAAGACCCTTTCTTCTCTTGCTGGTAGGATCAAAAAACGACAGCAGTGGTTTATGATCTGAACCTTCATAGTCAAGGTATTGGCATCTGGCTGTTGGATACATTTCCGCCCAGGTACTGTTTGCCACAGCCCTATCCAGCCTACAACGTACAAGGTGATCCCCCCTTTGTCCTCTCCAAGATAGCGGATCCCCTGAGTGGTGTAGGTCATATAGATCCCCTTCGGCAAAGAAGGTCCTAAGGTCAGTAAATGAACCCTCTGCTCTGTCCGGACCACCAGTCTTCTCATCACTTCTCAATAGGTCGTTGAGGTCCCCTGTCAAGAACCAAGGGGCATCTCGAGTTTCTGCAGTGAGCAAAAGTTGTTCCCATAACAATTTGCGTTGGGATCTATCCGTATTGCCATAAACGAAGCTCGCATAGAAAAACTTTCCTTGATATTCAATCCTTGTTTCTACAACATTTGCACTTGAATGCAGAATAGAGAGTTTTACATTTTGTGACCAGAATAAGGCCAAACCGCCAGCCCCGTGGCCTGTTGGAGAAACAAGATGATGTTGCTCATATCCTAGTGGCTCGCATTTTTGGAGTACAACATCATTGGGATTTTTGGTCTCTATGAGGAAAAATATATCAGGCCGATGCATCTTCGTGACCTCTTTGAGACGTCGAACTGTCCGGGGATTCCCCAACCCTTGACAGTTCCAGCTCGCAATAGCTAAGGAACTGGATCGGACGGGATGCGAAAACCCGTCTTTTTCCTCGTTACCTTTGGTATCATCCTGACAATAGGGAGGTTGTCGGATGAGTGTGTGCATGACGAACCCGTCGGTTTAGCTGAATTGTCTTTTATCTTCCTTACACCTTTTCGAGAATCCTCTGGATGTAGCCTCCTTCTACACACAGTCGGTTTTGATGATACCTTCCTTCTTTTGGAAGTCCCTCCCTGTGATAGTGATGGGCTTGAGATGATTTTTTTACTTCCAGGAGGGCGGTCTGGCTTTCTCTTCGCCTTGACTGGCTCTTTAGTCACCTCACGAGGTTCCTCTTGCATCGCTTCTCCCAATCGTTGAGTTGCAGGTAATCTTGTGTTTGCCTGGGGAGATTTAGAGGTTTCTCCCAATCTGAGAGTAGCTGGGAGTCTTGGTGTAGTCTTTGGAGAAGTTGAATTGTCACCGAGTCTGTCTTTTGCAGGGATTCTTTCTCGAGAGCTTGAATTAGTTGGTAATTCTCGTGCTGTTCCCAAACGTTGTGAAGCTGGTAGACGTTCTGGGGTTGAATTCTGGTCTGAGGCTCTCAGAGATTCAATTCTTCGGCCCTCTTCCACACCTTGAGTTGGGTTTATGGTGATCTGAAGTCGAACTTCCCTACTATCTTCTTTGCTTGGTCCGCAAGCATCTCGCGGAGTGCTTTCCACAGCTGAGAGATGTGAGGGATTCCCCTCAATAGTCCTCACTGGATGTGATTTGGAAGCACTAGAAGCTGCTTCCCTAATCTCAGCACCAACTTTTTGTACCTCTCTATAATGCCCTCTGCTAGAAGGGTAAGGTTGGTTCCTGTAAGATTCTCCTCTATAAGGGCGTGTGTCTTTCTCTTGGTTGTAGCGTGATCTTTCTTGCGATTGCTGCGATCGACGGTATGAGCTCTTCTCGTGCCAAGTCTTTGAGATGGGTTTATAAGCTCGCTGGCGTGGAATGTCTCTGTGTTCCTTGGGAGGCCCACTCTCACGATCTCTGTTTGTCGCCGAGAACTGGAAGTCAGCTTGACTCCTATTATCTTGGTGTCCTTCTCTCTGTTTAGTCTGAGCTGGAATCGGAGAGAAACCTCTCATAGATTCTGAAGGGTGGGTAGAGATCTCAGCTTTTGCTTTCGCCGCTCTGTTCTCAGCTCTCGCTACTAAACATTCTTTCAGCTCATGATCTAGGCGTAGACACTTAGTACAGTGTTTATCTAGCCTCTCATACACTAAGGTTGTGGCGACTTCATCACCATTGGGAAATTCCACCACTGAGTTTGTGATCAGAGGAAGCAAACCGTTGACGTGGACTCTCATTCGGACTGATAAGGAGGTGATTTCCGCTTTCTCATAGAGACCAATGTTTCTTCCAATACTTTCTACGATTGGTTCCTGCCACAGATGCAAAGGAAGTCCCTGTACCTTAATCCAAAAAGGAATTAGGGATGGGAAGGTGGGGGAGATCGTTGGCTCCCATCGTTGTAGTATAATCAACCACCTCGCGTAATGATATGGGCGTTGCTCAAGTACTGTTAGAAGGTCAGATTCCTTCTCAAATTGGAATTGAAACATTCCATTCCCCAATTCCGAGCCCACCGGCTTGAACTCTGTCTTCCAGTGCTCAGTGAAGAAAGGTATGAGAGACCAAACTTTCTGAGCTGATTTGTTCGTCACTCTTCCAATGAGCGTAAGTGAGTGTTTGCGGATGAGGTCTGTATTGTCAGGCAGAGGCGCTTTCACTCTAGCTAGACGGGCCGGCTGTTGAGACCCTAAATCGATTCCTTTTCCTTTTTCAGCCGAAGAAATTCTTCTATGGGCCATACTGTTGAGTTGAGGTAGAGCTACGAGCTGCTGGAGTTATTTTCACCGAAACAGAGCAAGTTGAGGGAGCCCCCGAGAGTTTGAGTGCTTGCTATCGGTACAAAGTTTGTGTCTTTACTCCACCAGTTACAATGAAACTCCTTGTACTTCTATGCTTCCAGAGGTTACCAGGATTCCCCAGTAATCCACCGAAGAATAAAGCAAGTTTGCAGAGAGAGAAGTTAGTGGTGAACCCCCTCCATCGAACTGAGGCAGAGGAAGTTGCTAGTCGTCATTAACACTTCTATAGGTAACTCCGGGGCGGAGTTGACGGTGGCAGCGGTCCCTCCGACCATCGTCGGGGGAGAACCCGGTGATACTATCTGCAAGTCTTCGCTTTGACCGGAGGATTCTGCCAAAAGAGGTAAAACAATTCGAATATTCCTTTTTATCTTTTGGGTGCTTGCTAATATATCACATCACATCATTTTACTACAACCATTTGTATTTATATATCTACATACTTAAAAACTAGATTCTATCTCAAGAGTTAGCATCACCAGATCATATCAAACACTTTTCAACTTTCAAAGACCTTAAGAACAGAACTAGCTGGCTTTGCTGTTCTTGATCAGGCTATCTCCTGCGTCTGTTCTCTCTGCCTTCTCTTAAGCTTCTTCCTCTCCTGTATTCAATCTCTGCATCAGAGCTTGAGAAACCAGTGCGATAGCTTCTGCTTCCTTTCACAGACCCCACTCTTGATAACAAAGCCTCTTCATCCGCATGAATACCATTTCTTGGTTTGTGATCTAAGCCGAACAATATGAAACAATCAGGCACACAATGCAACAACTAATGATAAAAAAGGAATGGCTCAACAATGTGTTTACTCATCACCACCTTTGCAACCATTTGATGATGACTTTGGTGGATCAAGACCAGCTTCTGACTTGTGACTTGTCTGACTGAGCAAGTTCGCTTCTCTTCTAAGTAGCTTCTGTCCATCGCTTGGAGAGTAAGCAGAAGTGAGCAAAGAATCATCCATCACATCAGTGATCTCAACGTACTGACTAGTTGTGATGACTTCATCTGCACTAAACCCAAATGAAGCTCTGTAAGCTTCCAACTCCTCCATGTCTTGCTTGGGGCTTCTCGTCTGCCTATTCTGGCCAGTGTACACATCTGAATCCTTGGACACGCTTAACCTTCCACCGTTTTGAGGAACAGAAGGGTCATGATCCAAGTAAAACTTGGCGAACGTTTCAGGACAGAAGAAGTTAGACTCCTGCAGAGGCGTAGAGACACCAGTTTGAGGCGACAGCAACCCGTCCCCTGAAGCTCGAGAGATCGGTGATCTAAGAGAGCTGGCTGGACTACCAGGGTAAAGAGAGTACGTAGAGTGAAGATCATTGAAATGACCTTTGCTAGAGTTCTTGGTATCAATGGAGGAAGTCAAGAAACGGGCGTAAGGGACATCAGGCGAAGAAGGGGTAGTGAGGTGTGCAAGCTCCGGAGGGGGAGTGAAAGGAGCGGTGGATGGCTCGGTGGTGAACGTTGAGAAAACAGGAGGTGGTGAGACGAGTTGGGTTTCGTGAGCATATGGTCCAGTGGCGTACATACTGGAAGAAGGACCTCCTGGTGAGTTTGCAGCTAGGGACAAGTAGCGGTTTGGTGACTGAGCTGTTGAAGGAAGAGCAGAGTTGGTGAAGGAAGCAGGAGAGGATGGTGGAGCCAAAAGAGATAAGTTAACTCCTCCTGTAGTTTGGTTAATCAACAACACGCCATTAGGTTGTGACGCTGAGGCATTGCCGCCTTCAGGAATGCGAGAGGCGGGTACTATTCTTTTTCCTCCTTTCTGTGGCTTGAAACAAGAGAACACTTCAAAACAGCCTTCCCACCTTTTCCTCTGCACAAGAACACAATGTTACCATTAGAGATCTGAATCAATTGTTACTACAAAACTATGTAATGCTTATGGAGCTAAAAGGGTATGTTTTTTTCGAGAAAAGGGGCAATCTTTGTAAGCTTATATGCATCGAATCTAAGATCATAAACCCTAAAGTTTTGATTTTTTTTTGCTTCTTCTCAATTTCGAAGGAAAGATGTAAGCTTTTTGTTGAATTCTCAATCATCACTTGTTGCAAAAGCGTTAACAGTAACCCTTTAGCTTTACAACAAGAGAATGATCAAAAGGGAAAGACTTTAACATAAACCCTAAACGATACATTGCTCTCAGCAAGTAGATTAGTGTGAACAGAGTCGAGTTAGTCAGATCTACTACACAGAAACAGAAAAAAAATTGAAATTTGAAGAGCTTTAGAACAGAGAGACAGAGAGAAGTAAAAGCAAATGAAGAGACACCTGTTCGTGATCCTGTTCTGATCCCATTAGGTGTGTCTGTTCGTCAGAAACTACCGCGTTTACTAGATCAAAGAGGTACTACTCTCATCTGGGTTTGATCCAATTGTTTTCACTGTTTCTTTCACCTTACTGATACGATCCAGAGGACAAACCAAAAAAAGGGGTAAAAGATTATTAAAAGGGTTTGGGAAGGATAAAATTGATAACTTTGTTTTTTTCACTGATTAAGAACAAAAAAAAAATGAAGGAGGAGAAGGTAAGAAAGAAGGGAGATTTTTTAGAAGAGAATAGTAGAAAATGGAAAATCTGCACTGATGCATTGATCCTTTTACCCAATGAAAAAGCATTACTATTTTAATCAGATTGTGACTGACCATAAAGAGAGGAAACAAAAAAAAGACAAAACACACAAAGAAAAAAATTGGTGAAAAGGAAAAAGGAAAAATCTATGTTGATGTTTAAGCTCTCTAATTTTGTGTCTTTAGTCTTTGAAGAAAATAGCAAAAGCATGAAGAAGTGTATGAGTTCTCGAATTTAATTCATTCTCCTCATTTTTAGAAAAGAAAGTATAATTTTTAAGGTTTAATCAATGTGTCTACGTAGGTTATTATGTGGTTTAAGTTCGATTTCCAAACCCCTTTTTAAAGAGTTGATTCCATGAGCACGTGGAGGACTTTACTGATGACGGGGTTAAGGAGAACATGTAAAAGTCAAAAATAAATTATTGTCTTCTCTTCTTTTTCTAGGAACACGTCTAGAATCAGTGTAATGCTAGGTGATCAAGCTGACTATTGAAGTTAACTAATACAAATATTTATCTAGAACCAACATTGAGTTGATCTAGTGGTAAAAAGGTTGAGACTATAATTACCGCTACCCAGAGTTAATTTACAGTAAAAGAAACTATTTAAAATGTTCAGGTTTCAGGTAAAAAAAAAGAAAATGTTTTCTTATTAAAAAGAAACAACAAGTTTGCTGTGATTATTTTGGGGATTTAATAATTAGAAAACAAAACTTAGATTTAGAAAATTTGGCTAAACAAAAAGAGCTATCTTTGGATTATAAGAAAAAATAAATTAGCAAGACTAGGCAAAAACAAATACTCCCTCTGTTCCAAATTACTTGATGTTTTGGATGTATGCACAAGAATTAAGGTAGATACTATTTTCTAAAAAGTAACATTAAAAATATAAATCGAAACTAATTCAATCAATCCTTAAAAATAAGTATAAAATATTATTGGTCACACGGTTTTCAATAAAACTAAAATTAATATAAAATATCAAAATATCATCTACAGTATTTTGAAACATCCAAAACTTTCCAAAACATCATCTATTTTAGAATGGAAGAAGTATGTGCGTTAAAATATGCTTAAAATAAAATGTGTATATATATATATATATTGCAAGTTCCATGCAGGGCCGATTCAGAGAAGAAGTCACTCAAGTTACCAATTAGAGTAAACTTTTCTCATACCCCTATTTCTTTACATACAATCTCCTATGGGCTCCCATGATCTTCTATACCCCTTTTTCATAATTCTATTTTTGATCAAAACCCAAAATCCTAAATCAAATCCTCTCCCCTCTTCAAAACTATACCCTAACCCCCCTTCCTATTGATTAGTGAACTCATGGGCAAGTATTTAACTTCTATACCTTTCAAATTTGAAAAAAAATATTTTAAAATCGTTTTTAACCATATTTTGATGATTTTCGTGAAACTATGAAAAACAGTTTTTTGATTTTGGAAATATTTTTATCAAATTCTATAAATCAAATAAAAAATATTCACGTTTCCTATTTAATTTTATGATTTTTCGTTAGACATATAAAATTAAAAAACAAAAACTGTCTAATAGAGATTGATGAGCGAAATATAGAGGCATGAGAGGAATTGCCTCTACCAATTAGAACATCAAAATTAAAAAGGCATATTTCTAGAACTTTTTCATTAATATTTATAATCATAAAGAATATTTTAGATAAATATTACTTATTGAGAATTATTAACAACAAGTAGGGGTGGGCAAAAAACCCAAACCAAACCGTGCTCTTTATGTAACCCAATTGGTTTATGTTTTACTCAACCCGAACGGTTTGGTTTGGTTTGGGTTTAAACCGAACCAAACCGAACCAAACCGATAATCCAATATATATATATATTAAAAATATATATGATATATATATGATATATATATTTATTAACATATTGTAAATTTTAGTTAAAGTTTCGTTTTTCATTTTTTCATAACTTCCATATCTTTAAAAAAAATATAAATACGATTCAAATAATACTATTATATATAAAAGGGCTTCTTTCAAAACCAACCTACAAATTCAATTCAACCCCAAAACCAACCTCTTTTTTTTATCATTACTATTCACCATGGAAAATTCCAAACTATCCTTATGTTTTTAAATTATTTACAAAATTGCCATTATTATTTAATTATTTAATAATTTCGAAAATAATAAAAAACCTATAACACCCTAAACATTTCTTCTTATTTACAACAATGCCATTATCATCAATTTTTCAACCACCATTGACAACCATTTTTGAGCTCATTAAACCTCAAAAATTCAATATTAAACCACTTTTTTGTGATTCTAAACAAAAAAACTCTTATTTCCTCTTATTTCCTCTCATTTCCTCTCAATTTCAATCTAAAAAACTCCCATAACTTTCATTTTCATAACCATAATTTCATATTTTCGAGTGTACACTGTTGTGAGTAGGCAAAGTTGGATCCTTTTATTCATATTTGGAGCTTGGATGGTGGAAAAGAGTGGAAACAAGCTTTACATCGGAAAAAGATTACTGTTTTCATGGTTTTCGTCATTTTTTCAGATCTGTGTCGCGACAGTAGACTGTTTTGTATGTCTACGGGAAGATGTAGACTTAAATTGCGGTCTACAAGTCAACGCACAGGTTAGTTTTGCAATTGACCAAAATGCTAAAAACCTATAAAATAGACTTTCTTGGAAGTCTACGACTTTTCCTTTGATAACAAAAAAAAATAGTATGTAAACTTACCAAGAAGTCTACGTAAAGAGGTTAATTTTTGCATTTGACCGAACTTTTGACTTTTCAAAGTAGACTTCCGAATCAGTCTACAAACTGTAGACTGCTAGTAAAGTCTACAGAAGGTCAGTCTTGCATTTGATCCAAACTTTGACTCCGTTGATTAAGTTAGTTTTGTATTTGACTAAAATTTTTAAAAGTTTACCAGGATGGAAAAAATGTGTAGATTTCTTATTCAGTCTACTGAACTCAGAAAAAAAAAGTAGATTGCATATGAAGTCTACTATTTTATTTTGGTCAAATGCAAAAGTAACCCATCGGATTATCGCGTATACTTCATATAACATCTACACAGTTGTAGACGTTTGTGTCAGTCTAATTTTAGAAAGTCAACTTGGTCAATTGCAAAAACTAACCTGTTCAGAAAAATAAAAAAAAATGTAGACGGTTCATGAAGTCTACTTTTCAACTGTAGACTGTTTCTGAAGTCTACTTTTCAAAGTCAAATTTGGAATGAGTTCTGGTCAATTGCAAAAACAAACCTTTTCAAAATGTAGACTGAAAACTAAGTCTACTTGTGTAATATCACAACGTTTTTTTTAAATACAGATAGTAACCCGTGAATTTTGCAATTGCAAAAACTAACTCAAACTGTAGACCTATATGATAGTCTATGTTTTTGTTGGCAGTAACGAAAGTCTACTCTTGAAAATCTATAAAAAGTGAATTTGTGTATTATTCATGATGTATTTTCAAGATTTTTTGTTTCAAATTGTGTATTAGTTAATACTAATTGTTCTTAACTATTTTTAAAAGATAAAATTTTATAATTAGGAAACTATCGAATTTTTGGTTTGAGTATGTAGTTAGATAACATGTGTAGACATCTCTGGAAGTCTACGTTTATAATTTTATCAAACATAAAATTATTGGTCGCTAATTTCGTAAATGTATTATTTTTGCAGGTAATTTTTAATTTGCCTGTTGTGTATGGAGAATGGATGGTGAAAGGCTCTTTGTGGGAGTTTGTGGTTGATAAATGGAAAAAAAGGAGAATGTTCTTTGTGCATGATGGTTGTACATATGGTGAACTTCTTGAAATGGCACAAGAAGATTATGATCTGGACAAGAAAACCGAGAAGGTGGAGCTGACATATTCCTTACCAGACGTACTTTTAGAGAAAATGGATCCGGATACTACTCCTATGCATGTCACGAGTGATAGACAAGTACGGAACTCTATCGAGTTATGTAAGACCCAAATTGTATGTCTTTGTGCATCAAGCCAGTGTCAACTAGAAGTTGGAGGTGACGACGAGCTATGACTTGTATTGTTGCTTTGGATGTTGTCTTATGTGTTGAACTTATGTTTGATTTGTGGGTCTTTAGTCAGTGTTGAACTTATGAGTTGTATTGTTGCTTTGGATGATGTCTTATGTGATGAATGTTGAGTTTGTAGGTCTTTTGACATGTTTATTGCATGGCTGATTTCGGCCGAGCAGACTTACGTTTTAATCTTCTTTTAACGTAGACTTCTTGGTTAGTCTACTGTATTTTTGTTGAATTTGTGATGAATATTTTGAAAATAAGAGTAATACTGATAATATCTGATACAAAAGAAGCTGCATGATAGTCTAGCAGCAGACTTAAGTATTAGTCTTCTTTTACAGAAGACTTTCACAGAAGTCTGCTGCATGCAAATTACATAGTTTGTTACAGCCACAAGTCTGGTACAAAAGCCTACTACATCAGTTTTAATTGTTTGGTTGATTAGAGTATCTTATGTAAAAAATTGACAGCTAACAAAAATTAATAATATCATACAAGTGAAACACAACTAAAAAATGAATACAATATTTATAAATTATGCATCAAACAATTATTTACAAATGAATATTTTGTTATGAAAAATTATTACATATCATTTTATTAAATATTTGTTTTTAGTGTGTTTGATTTTTCATAATCTTGATGCTTCAAATAAAATCTTGGAAAAAGTACCTGCAAAATAAGATAAAATTATGAGAAAACATAAGAATAAATATAAATCATAATTTAGTAGACTTTTTATTAAGTCTACTTAAAGTTTATGGTTTAGTAGACTTTAGTTGAAGTCTACACTAGCGGAAAATTTTTAGATCTATTAGTGTACATTTAGAAATTTAGAAATTCTTTTTTGTTCTTTAAGTATGAAAATATATACATTAAAATATGAAATGAGTTTAAATCTAAAAAACTTTAGAAAATATATTTTAAAAGAAAAGATAGTAATAAATTAAAGACATAGTTTTAATATGTAATTTTATTTAAATATAAGTATAAAAACATATTTAAAATCTATAGATGTAAATCTTACATTTTTGGGAGGAGGAGATAACAACCATGGAAAAAAATATCTGCAAAATTAGATAAAATTATTTAAAGAACATAGGAAAAATTATTCATATTTTTGTAGACTTTCAATGAAGTCTACTTAAAATCTTGTGGTTTAATATGAAATCTACTAGCCTTAGCTTATAAGCAAACTTCATTAGAAGTCTACACTATCTGATATTTTTCAGATCTGGAAAATATGTGTACATTTTTAAATGTAAATCTAGTTTTAAATCTGGAAATACTTCAAAATAGAATTTATAAGATAAAATAGTAGCAAATTAAATCCACAGAGATTGATCTATAATTTTATTTGAATATAACATATAAATACACATTTAAAATCTATAGATCTAAAACTTACATTTATAGAGGAGAATATGAAAATCATGAATGATAATACCTACAAAAAAGACAATATTGTGAGAAATAAATAACATAAAATTACACATTTAAAATCTATAGATCTAACACTTACATTTTTAGAGGAAAAGATGAAAACCATATATAATAATACCTACAAAAAAAGATAATATTGTGAGAAATAAATAACATAAAAGTACATATTTAAAATCTACAGATCTAAAACTTACATTTGTAAAGAGATGATGAAAACCATGAATCATAATACCTAATATAACAAGATAATATTATGAGAAAGATATGAGAGAAATGAGAGAATTTTAGAGAGAAGGGAGAGAGTTTTAGAGAGAAGTGAGATATGCAGCCATTTTGGAGAGAGGTTGTGTAAATTTCATTTATATAGGGAGACAAAAATGAAACTAGGTTAAATTTACGACACTGTAGACTTCTTTTGAAGTCTACTAAAATTAAAATTCTTAGAGTATATTTTATTGTAACTTAGTAGACCTTTTAGAAAGTTTACTATGATAATTTCATTATTTATTTTTTCTTTATTTTTGATAATTTTTATATATGATTTATTAATTTTTTTTCTTTATTTTTAATAGTTATAGTATATGATTTTACATTTTTATTCTTAAGGAACTCACTTAATTTTAAAATAATGATATTTTGTAAAAAAATTTAAAAATGCAAACTGTTCTAAGAAACCCTAAACCACAAAATTCAAACCCTAAATGTTAAGGCTTGGTTTAAATTGAATTAGGTTATAATTTACTTGGTTAAATCCGGTTAGGTTAAATTTGATGAGAATAGACCTTAAAAAACAGTTTACACTCACCAAAGTAGACTGATTTGTAAATCTACGAAACCCTAAACCACAAAACTCAAACCCTAAATGTTTATTTGATAATCAAAAGAGTCTCAATTTTATTGTATCAAATATCAAATTACAAAATATAAACTACTTAGTAATTATATATTAATTTAAACAAAAAAAAAATCAATCTAAATCTAACCCTGAAGATCTAACCATTAAAGATATAACATGTTATGTGACATTTTGTTACTAAATCATAAACATTGTCTCACATGGTTACCAAATCAACATATATTCTTTTTAGTTGTTCACTTATATACAAATTTAGTTTATAAACTTTATATTAGCCTTTAAATTGATGATTAATTAATAATTTCACAAAAAATAATTTTATATATTTTTAAACGTAATTAACTAGATCAAATTAAAATGTAGACTACAAATTAAGTCAACAGTGTAGACTGTGTACGACGTCTACAGATATGTAGACTACGTTTGTTATGTGTAGACTTACGAAGGACAGAACAGTAAAATAACTTTATGTTTTTTTGTTTGGTCACAAGGGCTAAATAGTAGTTTTAACACCCATTTAGGTTGGGTTTGCAATTGATTGAATATAGGGTTTACTTTTAGGGTTGCAATCAATATTTGAGTTGGTTTTAGCAATTTTCCCTATATAAAATCATGTAGCATAAGTTTTTATATTTTCATTCTATCGTTTATGAGTTGATTGTTTTTTAATACAAGTATAAAACTGATGCCTTCATATTTTATAACCAACCCGAACTACACCGAACCAAACTAAACCATAATAATGTAAACCGAACTCAATCTAAACCAAACCGAACTGAACCGAACCGAATTAAACCCAAACCGAACTCAAACCAAAGCTACTTTGGTTTTAATTGGTTTGAGTTTTATAAAACCCAAATTACCCAAACCAAACCGAACCCAAACCGAACCCGAAACTAAACCGAAATGCCCACCCCTATTAACAAGTGACTAAATCTAATACTCTTAGAGATTAGTGTAACTAATACTTTTTTAATTTGTTTAGTTGTTTCTCATTATTGGTGCAACTTATTTATTTTATATAAACAGAACTTATGTTTTTACAAATATTATTTTTATTATTACTAAATAGTTATAAATTATGTTTTCATATAAACTTTAATAAAATCATATATAAATATAAGTAAAAATTAATAAAATATAAGTAAAATATTATTTTTTAAAATGTGATATTTTGTATTAACAATTGATTTTAGTAAATTATGATTGATTATGGTGAAAATGTTGGTGATAATACACATATGTTACTATATAATTAATTTTATAATATCTTTAATAACTATTAATGCAGTTGAATTAGTTAACAAAATTAATGTGATATTTTATATATGTAAAAATATGTTGGTAAAAAATATCTCAAAGTATCTGAACATGTTAGATCGACACTAAACTTCTATGGATCATATTTTATCAATCGAGTGGATTAAAAAAAGTGATTTTTTCTCTATATACTTTTTGTATTGATCTTTATGAATTGTCTTAAGGTTTTGAGGGTTCCAATAAAGCAGAGGAAAAAAAGGAGAGAGCCTAGTAATAGCATGGTACCCAGTTGTTGGATTTCGATCTTTTTTGGGTTATGGTGTGGGACCTATCCACATCTCATTGTTTCCTCCTCTTCAAAACCAAACTCAGTAAATAAAACCCATGAACACAAAAACAATTATCTACAACTCTAGTGAGTACAATTTATCCTTTTAGTTGAAAATGGGGAAAATTCCATAAAAATAACCGAACTAAATTTTGTTAAGCTTTTTAATACACAAACTTTTTCACTACCCAGTTTAATACTCCAACTAATTATTTTGCTCATTTTAGTACCCAAACTTTTAACATTGTACCCACTTTAATACCCAAACTTTATTTATTTAAATAAAAATACTAATAAGTTTTGAACAAAACTTAATAAAATTTCAAAAATCTAAGAAAAATATATTAAAAATTCTAATTTTATTTTAAGATTTAGAAAAGAAGGTAGATAAACCATAGAAAATTTACTTTTTAAAAATTAAATGAATTTGAATGATAAAAATAATTTTTGTTTTTTATTTCAGAAAACAAACTAAATACAATATTTAAAACTTAGAAATTTTATTACAAAATTTAATATTTTACACTATTTAGTTATTTTCATTTCTCAAACACCAAAAAAATTTAGAATTTTCTGAGTTTATTTTGTAAATTTTAGAAATTTTTTAAAAGTTTATTTGAAACTTATTAGTATTTTTATTAAAATAAATAAAGTTCAGATATTAAAGTGGGTACATTTTTAAAAGTTTGGATATTAAAATGATTAAAATAATTAGTTGGGGTATTAAACTGGATAGTGAAAAAGTTTAGATATTTTAATAGAATTTTCCCTCGAAAAATTGCAATAAGCGTTAAACCACATCACATGTACTTTCTTGTTTTCTAATAAACACACATCACATGTCTCGAGTTATACGGTCGTTTCTACGAAAATGAAACATTTTTTAAAAAATGGTCGTTGTTAGAGAGAGAGTGTTTTGCTGATGACATACTATCATCTTAGAAAATGATTATAAAGAATCACATGCTTGCTTCAGCTGACATTTCTGCTTTGCTTACTACTGCATGGTGGGGACGGTTTACAGGATCAAAATGTTCTAAAATGGTGGAAACGTGATAAGATATATTTTCTTTAATTTTTCTTTTACTTTAAAAATTCAATTTTCAATGTTTAATTTGGAAATGATAAAGCACATATAATTTACACTTTAGTCTCATCATCGCGCTCAACGCCTTTCAAATCAAATATGCTACATTCCTTCTTGTAGTTGATATTACAGTTTACTACAGTACTCAATTAATTCACTGGAATATCAACACAACACAACAGTTACCAAAAATAACCGGTGGAAACCAGACGTTAGTTATCGGCGTTTGCGGTCAGCCGTGGGAGGTAACTTCTCTGATGGTCCGGTTGGAAGTTTACAACCAGTCTCCTTCTCCAACCGCCTCTTTAGCTCTCTCAGTATCCTAATCTGTTGCAGCTTCTCTGGCGACAGTTTGTCCCAATAGATTCCTTGTGGTTTGGGGATAGGAGTATTAGTGAAAATGACTCGAGTAGGAGTGCATATGATATCCACAGGAACGTCGTGAATCGCCAGTTTCTCAAGTGGTATATCGTCCACGAGCTGACAGTCATGTACTGCACAACAAATAAAGTATAATAAGCTTCCATGTGCCACCACCAAGATAAGAAACAAGAGAAAGTTTTTACAAAGTTAATTCAAAAATTATACATACTGGTTGTAACAACGGGCGTGGAATCATCAATAGCTCCCATGTAACGCAACATTCCATACTCGAGCTCCGCAAAACCCTGAAAACATATCATATGGTTGATTAAATTGAACATTCCTAGAATTTGAGAGTTGTAAGACAGTAAGAAGAGTCACCTCTCCCTTCCCTAACCGAGCACCGGTTTGAGGGTTAACAGCAACAGAGCCAAGGACAATGAGATGCACTTTGATTTTCTCATCTAAACCAATCGCTCTTCCATACTTGGCTACTCCTACAGAGGTGCAAGCTTCTCTGATCGTCTCAGGCTTCAAGAAATCAGATTCTAGTACAGAGAAGAACCCTGTTCTTAGCCTAGGTTGAGGAGTCAACAGCTTCTTCTCACCTACAAATTACAGCACACAATGTCTAAAAGGATTTAACTTTCATAAATTTCCGACAATGAAAAACTTAGTTACAGAACACAATCTCTAAAAGGAGTTCACTTTCCTAAATTTCCGACAATGAAATACTTAGATGCAGAACACAGTGTCTAATAGGAGTTAACTTTCATGAATCTCCGACAATGAAACATTTAAATACAGAACACAATCCCTAAAGGAGTTAACTTTCATGAATCTCCGATTAGATACAAGAACACAGAGTCTAAAAGGAGTTCACTTTCATAAATTTCCGACAGTGAAACACTTAGATACAGAACATAATGCCTAAAGGAGTTAGCTTTCATAAATCTCCGACAATGAAACACTTAGATACGGAACACAGCGTCTAAAAGGAGTTAACTTTCTGACAATGAAACACTATGATTGAACAAGAGATTAAGACTAACCAGAGAGTGTAAGAAACCTGATTTGCTTCTGCGGCGAATCAGGATTAACCTTGACGACATTAGCCATACGAAAGGCGTCAAGCTCAGCTAACTGCAACCAAAAGACCTTTGCAACTTTAACATCCTCCCAAAAAAAAAAAACCGAAGAAAAATGAAAAAAAGCGGTTAAAGAAGTCGCGCACTTTGGCGGCAGCAGCGGGGGCGCCGACAAAGTTAGGGATACGATGGTGAACGGGTCGAGGGTTCATAGCGTAGTTCCGAGCTTCCATCAGATCCCACATCTTCTTTCGGATGATCCATTTCCACGCTTTCGGGTCCTCCTCGTCGTCGTCGTTGTCTTGATCGGACTCGATCTCCTTCCTCGCTGTCTCGGCCATGACTTCCATCGCGGCAGCGTCGAGGCTCAGACGCTCTGACTCGTAAGCTGCGGCGTCGAAAGCGTCGCCGTCGCCGGTTTTGGAGAAGTTCTTCGTCTTCTTCATCAGTGGTGCGGTTTGGGCGGGGAGAGGAATGGGTTTGTGGGGATTGAAGAGTTGGAAACGAGGGCTCGCTCCGATTCCGGATGATAATCGTATCATCATTTTTCGAAAAGGTGTTAGATTTGTCAGTGTTCTTGCTTGTTAACGATAAGAAAGAAACGGCTTAAGATTGTTTGCATCATCAGTTCCCCCTGGAAAATTACTCCGTAAACCTTCTCCCTCGTCTAGAGGTTTGGCTATTCAATATGCCTACCTTATAATGTTTAAAATTGGCATAGAGTGTTAATTTTGCTTCAAAAATTTAATGAAAAACACTCAACTTGTTATTATTTCCAAATTTAATCCATGGGTATATTTTGGTTTTAAATTTGATTTTTATATTTAAGTTTTTTTAAAATCATATTTGTGTTTAATATTAATTTAGTTTGATAGAATAATCTTTGAAAATAAATGAAATACATAGTTGAACATAACATTTATCAATATATCAATGAATTTAGTTTTAATAGAAAAAATAGGTTCTGTTCTTCTTTTTGCTGCTCCAGAAAAAGGTTTTGTTCTTCTAGTTTTGTAAACTTTTCTTTTTGCAATGAAGACAGAAGACTGTCTTTTAAAAGGGGATGTGCAAATTAATTACGGTTGAAAATTTATGAACTTCAAGAATATTTGTGAACATTTGAATTCCTTGAAATAATGTGAAGAAGCAAAGCCTTTCTTTGAAAATTAATGGAGAAATTATCTCAACTTTGACCGTATCCAGTTAAACTAATCATGTTTTATAGTTTTTGGGAAATATGTATTGACTTTGATTTTGGTTTTCGATGTAGTTTAATTAATTACGGCTGTTACATTATAAATTTCAAAAAATACTTATTGTGAATATTTGAAATGATTGAATGACTATTGGTTTATAGTTACGGAAAAGTGTTTAATTAATTATATGATGAGTAGTATTTTACAACTACTAATTTAAAATTTCTGTAAAAGAATCAAGATATTAAAGTTAACTTCGGCGAGTCCTTTCGTCATCTCATCCATGAAGGTATCTCAATCTTAGTATTAAAATGACAGCAAAACGAGTGTGTATGCTCACTAACGTTACCAAATTTATATTTTCGAAAACGTCAGAAGATGGATTTTCAAGGAATGAAGAGGAAGAAACTACAAGCGCTATGCAAGAAGCATGGCATCCCGGCAAACCTAAAGAACATCGAGATGGCTAACAGACTCGCTACTCTGTCCCAGGATCAGACAAGTCCGGTAAGGTTTAAATCAATGAGTGATATACTGAGTAGATGTTCAGTTATTGAATCTCAACGAGACGGAGCCTCTGTTGATGATGAATCCCTGGTCCGTATGAAGACAGATGAAACTCTTGTCACATCTGAATACAACACTGTACAAGAAGAAGATGGAGAAGAAAGGGAGATTGGTAAGGAGGGTTGTATGAGTGTTGTTCATTGTGTGAGCAATCCTGAGTCCGAGTTAAGCATGCCTACGGAGACGGAATTACTATCAGAAAACCGACATGGAGATGGAGACTTGTCTGAACGAGTTTTATTGCTGCTGGGTGATTATGGGCTAGATGAGGAGGGAAAGCAAGAGGAACATACAGCCACAGAATCTCCTGATGAATCTGATGGTCTCAATACCAGCCAAAATGAAGCAGTAAGGACTGGAGAAGAAGTGGCTGTAGAGTTTCCGGAAGAAGCGTCCAAAAGTGAAGAAAACAAGGCTTTGGAGTTGCGAGTTGACTGTGACCATTTCATTAGTGCCAATAAAAATGGTAAGTGTCGTCATGATATGTCTAATGTTGTCACTTCTTCTGAGCCACACACTGCTGGAAAGCAAGGACTAGATGAATTGGAGTTCAAGGACGAGTCAGCCTTCTTCACTAGGTTTGAGACTTGTTTACTTCTAGGAGAGTCTACACAGGACAGATTTGGTAATAGTAAGTCTTTCGCAAGCCATCATGATTCTTCTCCTAAACTTATTAATGACAATCTACTACCTCTGGATTTAGGAGAAAACACCTTTTCTGATTCAAGTGGTAGTATTGCATCCAAAGTTGACTCAGTAACTGACATTGAGGGGGCAGATACAATCATGGAGTGCAACCCTGAACCTGAGCTATTTGTGGAAACAACTCCATCTCCTTCGTTGGTACATTTAGCGGTTAGCTTGCCTACTGGCCCTATCCTTGTTAAGGAGACTGTTTCAACACTTATTGCCGAGGATGATTTGTTTTTCTAGACTTCTAACTTTAATAAGCTTTTTCAAACTTATGTTATCGCTTGTGTGTCTTCAAACAGTTAAAATACCCTTTTGGCTTTTAATTTCTTGTGCGTCAAAATTTACTATTAGACATACTTTTATGTTCACACATGGATACTTGGATCTGTAGAAACAAAATTAATTCATTATCTAAACATGACCTAAATTTATTACTAAACATATATCTTAAGGTTTACCTTGCCAACTAGGACAAGACCTGCGACTTACACAGTATGAATTTATATGGAAATTATTTTAAAAATATTGTACGCAAAAAAAAATATTTTTGATTGAATTAATATTTTTGGCCCTTAAAACATTTTTTAAAACATTTTTATTAATTACATAATTTGTCAACTGATAAGCTGATCCCATTTTAAAAATATTTTAGGTCAAAAAATCACTTATCGCATAAGAACCTAACGTTTAGGTCGGAGAATCTCAGACCTACTATTTGGTTACAATGAAACTATGCCAGCTCGGTTTTATATCATGATTTAGCAATTTTAAAGTCAATTATGGTTATAAGAAGTTTACGTTGACGTGTAAATTCTATTTATCTTCAATATTTTTCTCCTTTTTGTATTGATTTTTCATTTTGATTATTACTCGATATAAATATTGATTTTGAATTTTATTCTTTTATTTTGGCCTGAGATTTTTAAATGTTTAAGATTTAGAATATTAAAGAGATACATATATAGGTTAAGATATGCATCTTGTTCAGAATATATATTTTATATTTATTACTTATTTTATGTTTTTCCGTATATTATGAAATAATAAAATATTTGTTATATATTAAATAGCTAAGAAATCAGTTACTATTATATAATAAATTGGTGTGCGCATATAAATCAAACAATCAATCTTGTTTGTTTGCAATCATTTTAGGATAAATATATCAAAACAATCAATCTTATCTATGTATATGATGTATAATTAAATTTAAATGATAGTAGCATAGATATATAATATATTTTAATATGGATATTTATTAAATAAGGTTTCTACTCATATTATTTTATGATTATTTGCATATTTGTGTAACAAATTTTACACCAACGAATTGTTTTTTAATGTGAAATGTTTAGTGATTTCAATAATTTATAATAATTTAAAATACAATGAAGATTTAAAATTAAAATATTAACTTTTCAATATATGTTCAATGCAAATATCAAAATATAAGTATGTATTTTCATATGATGTATAGTTTAATTTAAACGATATATATATTAACATAAACACCTATTAAAATAATTTTTTATTCATCTATCTTATTAAAGTTGAAGTACCCATTGAAAGTGTTTGGAAACAAGGATAAAAAAATTAATGAGACATGTGTTTGGAAACAAGGATATGGGAATTAATGAAATATGTTTGGAAACATGGATAGTAGAGATATATATTTTCTTTTATTTACACATTTAGCCATTGTATTTCCAATAAATTAATAACAAATGAGAATTGTTTAGCAACATAAATAACATATTTAATAATTCTTTTTAGTTAAACATTTAGCCACTGTTTTACAATAAATTAAACAACATTCTTGCTATATTTCCTTTTATTTACAATTATGTCACTATATTTACAATTCTTTTATTTACAATTCATTATGGTGAAAATAAAAAGACAAACTGAAATATAAATAGTCTATTATATAAAACAATTTTTAAAAACAATATTATTACCTTATTTAGCTTAGTCAAATATAAAAATTTCAAGAGTTCAATTTTCAAAAAAATTATATCATATTAATAATAATTCATAAAAAGTAATTGCTTATGTTATTAAAAAAATTGGAAATTCATTATATCAGTTTAAAAATATACAAAATGGACTAATTTAATTACCTAAAAACATTGTTTTCTAAAATAATCATAAAATAAAATTTAATGGTATATATACATATTTAAAATCAAAATAATAATTTAAAAGTGATTTATATCAAAAATTAATCTAAAATATGCATATATTCAAAAATTTATCTTTACTAAATATTTTCCAATAACCATTATTAAAAAATATTTACAATATATATAAGAAAAATACAACAAAAAGATTAATTTCATATACCAACTTAAATTATGGTTTTATATTTCATATTAAAATTTAAGAATATAATATATGTGATTATTTATAAGATGGTACATATAAAATACTATTAATTCTATGACTATTTATATGATGGACCAATACAATTAATTACATGATGACATATATATATATATATATATATATATAATACTAGGGCTGGGTGTTCAGGTATCCATTCCGGTTAGTTTCAGTTCTGTTTGGGTTTCGGGTTTCCGGGATCAAAAATTTCAGTCTCATTCATATATTTCTAAATTTCAAATCGAATTATGACTAGGTTGGATGTTCAGGTATCCATTCGGGTTCGTTTCGGATCTGTTTGGGTTTTGGATTTCAATGGTCAAAAACTTCAGCTCCATACAAATATTTCTAAATTCCAGTTCAAATTATATTCGGATCTTTGCGGGTTTAGTTCGGGTTCGGATAATCCATTTAACTTATTTTTTAAAATTCATTATATATTTAAAATTTCTTAAAATCTATAAGTAAATAATATATTGTATATAAATCTGAATAACATATGTGAGAATACCTAAACTTAACATATAAATTGGTTTGGTTTAAATTTTGGATCAAAAATCAATAATTATTTTAAATATTTTTGGTGTTTTGAGTGTACTTCCACTATGTTAGATATTTGTATTTGACTATTTATATATAAATAAATATATATATATATATATATATATATATATATATATTTCAAGTATTTAAACCAACCTAAAAGTATCATATATATTCTGAATTTTTCATATACATTAAAAATAAAAAATAATTAATATATATAAGTATATAAATCTTTTTCAGATACATTTTGATATCCAATTCGAATTGGTTATGGTTTCGGTTGTCTAAATATCAAAATTTGGAATAATTTGGATATTTAATCAACTTTGATTCAGGTTTGGTATTACTCTTTTGGATCGTGATCGGTTCGGTTCTTCAGATTTTAATTTTTTATCCAGCTTTGATATTGACAAAAAAATAGTAATATATTTTTAAAATATATACCCGCACGGGCGTGCGGGTCAAAATCTAGTATGGTTTTATAATCATTGTATCTTATTACAGAAAGAAAATTTAAACCTTGATCAGAAAAGTTTATGTGAGACGTTTAATAGTTAGTAATTTATACTCTTTTTGAAAAATTCAAAATACAAACATATACAAAAATCTAAACTTTTATTATATGATTATGTAATTGTGTAATTTATTTTAATAAAAAAAAATTTAAATGATAGAAAGTATACAAATTGTTAGAAAATCTTTATTATTTAAAATTATTAATTTTCATATATGTATTTTAATAACATTAGGTAATTCTGTAGGTTTTATTTAAGGAAAAAACAGAAAATAAATTTCAATTTGATAAATGAATGGTCTATAGTGGACATACTATATAATATAACATTTCCTATCAATTTGATTTTGGACTAAGAATATTTTCAATTGATTCTCAAGCCGCCACGTAAGAAAAATTAGCATTCCAACTACGTGATAACTCAGCATTATATTTTTTTATTAGTACAAACTACAGGTTATAACTTTTAAAATATTTCTCTTTAATATATATGGGATTATGTGGTTGTCGACGAATTGAATTGAATCGAATGTAACGAGTTCTTAAAGTGAGATTAATAATTACTAGGTGGTTGTCCGCGAATTCGCGAATATAAATATTGTATGAAAATATATATTATGTATAGAATATCGTAAATGTTCCATAAATTTAATGTAAAGTAACTGATGAACATTTAGTAATAAAAATGCTTATGGAATAATATATATAATTATCAAATTTCACTTCTTCAACACATATTATGTATCTTCTTCGACTTCTTCTTGTTTTTCTCGTTATTATTTTATTTTTTATCAAATGTTTGCTACTTTTTTCTAATATTTTATATATTTTTGCCAAATATTTATTTCTCTATAAATAATAATACAAACTATACGATCAATGAACCAAAAATAAAATTTTATAATTATTTTCACTCATAACATTACTTTATTTACTATATTATTTGATTTAAACATTGTTCGTCACAGAAACATTGTGAGCCTTCATGGGTACTGCATCCAAGGAGACGAGAGACTGCTAGTCTATGAGTTGATGGCACAAGGTTCGTTGAGTAAGCATCTCGAGAAGGGCGATGAAGCGCTAACATTAGATTGGAGTCGTCGACTGATTGTTGCATTGGACATGGCTAGGGGGTTAGAGTATATCCATACTCTAGCCAGTGAAAGTCAAATCTACATCCACCGAGACGTGAAATCGGCAAACATTCTTTTGGGAAAAGATCTACGAGCAAAGATTGCGGACTTTGGGTATGTCAGGGCTACAACAGAAGACAGAGAACCAATAAATACCAAATGTGTTGGAACTCTAGGTTACATGGCACCAGAATACTTCGGTATGTCTTTCTCATTTCCTATGTAAATATCTATATATGATTCAGCAATATATATTTGTTTTTTATTTGTTACTAACAGGTAAAATGTTTGTAACTGCAGAAGGGAGCATGCTTTCGAGGAAGGCAGATGTCTACAGCTTTGTAATAAGTAAAATGTTTTATAATTTTAATTTTTTTTCTCTTTAGTTATATATGGGATTAGGTGGTTGTCCACGAATTGAATTGAATTGAATGAAACGGGTTCTTAAAGTGAGATTAATAATTACTAGGTGGTTGTCCGTGAATTTGTGAATATAAATATTGTATGAAAATATATATTATGTATAGAATGTCGTAAATGTTCCATAAATTTAATGTAAAAGTAACCGATGAACATTTAGTAATAAAATGCTTATGGAATTATATATAATTATCAAAAATTTACTTCTCCAAGACATATTATGTATCTTCTTCGACTTCTTCTTATTATTTCTCGTTATTATTTTGTTTTTTATCAAATTTTTGCTAATGTTTTCCTAATATTTTATATATTTTTGCCAAATATTTACTTATCTCTAAATAGTAATACAAACTATACGATCAATGAACCAAAAATCCCTCTTATAATTATTTCAGTCATAACATTACCTTATTCACTATATTCTTCACAACCACACGGACTCGGTTCTTCCCAACGAGGAGTATTGATCAGACAGAACACAATTCCAGATGGTCCGAAAAATATTTAGTTGGGTTATTACATGGGCAAGATAATATTAATTAGCACAAGGAGAAAAATAACCGGCTTGGTGATCGGGTTTACGAGTATGGATTGTTTTAGATTGGTTTTATCCAGTTTAAGATTCTCAATTCAGATTGAAACAATTTGTAATCCAGGTTGATTTCAATCCGGTATAATTAGATCTGGTTTCATTTCATCCGACTTAAGACAGCTTCTTTGTTAGGTGGTCTCAAATAGGACTGGACATAGTATCCGCACCGAAAACCAATCCGTAACTGATCCGAAATATAGGGTATCAAACCCGATCGTATCATTACCTAAATATCTAAAAGTTTTTTCCAAAACAAAATAAAAACGAAACCGAACCTGCTCCACACCAAGAACCACATATATATATATATATATATATATATATATATATATAAATTTGCAATTATACTTATACTAATAGTAATACCTGAAATTTAAATTATATAAAATATTTTAGTTAATGTGCTTATTTACGGATAAAAAGGATGTTTTAAATACAAAATACTCGCATAACATTGTATCTATGATTACTTTTGGACAAAAAAATAACCAATTTGAACCATATATTGAATATTTTTGGTTTTTAGTTATTTTAGATAAGATTGAATAGTTTAGATATAAAATACATAAATAACAAATTAACTACTTTGGTTAGTTCAATTAAGATCCGAATCACCCCAATTCGGGAAGACTCTATTCGAATCCGATTCGTTTTTTGTAATATTCGAATGAGATTATTTTTTCAAAACCTAAAAACACTCACCTAACACTCATTTGAGATTAGAAAAAAAGAGAGACAAGAAGCAAGAGCAAAGAGGAGACTGAAGGTTGAAGAGAAGAACAAATGAGACTTGGTCAAAAGCCTAAGGTTGTTTCTTCTTGATTGGGTAGTGGGTTTCATCTCCTGTACGCACATGTTCAGTAAGCTCAAGTTTTAGCTTATTGTTGTGTTGTCTACAGGTGAACAGAGAAACACAGAGGTTGTTGTGTAAAGAAGCTCTGATACCACTTGTTGAGAATTTTTTAACCAATTAACCGGTTTATCTCACTTGACTAATTAACATTAGCACACTTCTTGTTATTGTTTGAGTTAGTTAAAGAAAGAAACCAATACGATGATAGTTCTCACCTAATTTTCTGGTTACTTTTTTTTAGATAAAATCAAACAATTTTTTCTTTTTGAGATTTTGAAAAAGTTTTTGAAAATGATGAGAACTTGTAAGAAAATAATATTTGCGATTGATTCTGATTTGATAACATTTAAAACCTCTTAGAAAGGAAACTATACAATTATAAATAATAAATAAAATATTTACAAATTTTAAATTTTATGAATTATTTCTCCGAAGTTTTAGAATTCTTATAAATAGTTTCATAAATCTTTATAAATAGTTTCATAAATCCTAATAAATGGTTTTATAACTCAAGAAAATAATTTGCTATCAATGATCAATAATTTAAAATCTTAACTTAAAATAATTCTATAAAGATTTTATAAATAGTTTTTAAACTCCTATAAATAATTTTATAAATATTTTTAAAACTTCTGTGATGATTTAAAACCTATTGACCATCATAAACATTTTGTAAACTCTTATAAATAACGAGAAATTATTTTTATAAATGGTTTTATAAATTTTGTATAGATCTTTATATATTGATTTGTAAGCTCTTATTAGTGATATAATAATCATTATTGATGATTTAAAACCTTAAAATGATTACCAAATATTTATATAACTATGTACTATTATATTTATGGTATAAATCATTACTAATGAATCAATATAAATGACTTTAAGTTTTTTAATATATATATATATATATATATATATATTAATCATCACAGATGATCTTCTTGCTGCTTCTGAGAGCCAGTCTCTTATGGGAGACTTTTATCCATTCACTGCTAAAAAGCAAGAACGAGAGGAAGTGAAGTTCAAGGACGAGTCTGCCTTCTTCACTAGGTTTGGGACTTGTTTACTTCTGGGGGAGTCTGCACATGGTAACAATATGTATGGCTCAAGCCTCCATGATTCTTCTGCCAAAGTTATTTTGAAAGATGACAGTATGTTTCGTGGAAGTCACATACCAGCTGTGGATTTAGGAGACAACATGAGTTTAATGTTGGGGAAGAAACAGCAGGTGCAGACTTTATATCAAAAGGTTCTAAAACAGAGTATGTTGCTCTTGACAATGATGGGGCAGACACAACCATGGATGCAGAAAAAAACTTTTTCCTTCAGTTCCTATGTTCTTTCTGAAACCTGTTCCTTGGTGCCTGGTGAGCAATTTTTCTTTAAAATTTTCATCAGAAGATGTGGCGTAATCGTTAAGTTTATTTTTTTGTCTGAAGATTATGATCACATCTCTTTCAATTCATCCCTGAATGCAGAAGAATCTAGCCCTTTCAAGGGCATTCATGATCAGATAAACGGTGCATTGGAGGAATTAGCAATAGAATAGGTGATTAGGACACTAACACATTATTTTTTACCAGCCGACACTTTGTTCTTAGATGCTTACACATCATTTGTATATAGTATTGAAGCAGGACATCATACAAACAAAGGAAACAACTCAAAGAGATGACATGTTGGACTCTTCAGGTGGCTCTTCTGTTCCTGGAAAGATATGATTCTTAGGTGGAACGGAGGATGAGCACTTAATTGTCTCAATTTTTTTCTCTTTGCTTTGTTTTCTAGACTTCTAAGTTTAATAAGCTTTTCAGACTTATGTTTTTTTAACAGCTTTTCAGACTTATGTTATTTGCCTGTGTGTTTTCAAATAGTTAAAAGAGCCTTTTGGCTTTTGGTTTCTTTTTGCGGCAAAAAATTAACATTAGACATACATGCTATGTACACATGCATACTTGGATATGTAGAAACTTACTTAATTCATTATCTAAACCATAATCTTAATTTATTTCTTAGCAAAGATTTTGCTGGTTACCAATTAAAATAAATGCTCAATTGATTAGATAAAACGAGTTCCTAAAGTGCGGTTAATGCTTCTTCTATATCAAAAAAATTGAGTTTTAAATCCTAGAAAATGGAAATTATTTTCAATTATAGAGTACTAGAAAAATTTATACTACTATGATGTAAGTAGAGCTGTCATACATAATTTTTAATAAAATTGTTTGGTACAGTACAAATATAGTGTCAGGCATAATTTCAAGGGGCGAGTCAAATCGTTGAGTGTAAAATTGTTATGTAATAAGTACTAGAGCTTGATCCGCTCGTCCGAGCGGGTATTTTTTTATGTGAATTTTTGTTCTGTATAAATGGTATACATATATTTATAATTTAAAACGTAATGTTGATGGTTGACCCGTGAAAACGCACGAAACTTTAAACATTCTTCTGTTTTGTTAGAGTGCGATAACAGTGTCCAGTGATTGCTATTTTAATTTGTATTTACATTTGTTGTTTATGAATTTGTGTATTGTGAAGTTGCAGTGGTCGAGATATATAAAATTAAAGGTGTATTGAGATGATGGCATCTAGTTTTTGAAAACAACTTGCAGTATGTTTTATCTGTCGACATAAAATTTTAATATTACTATAAGTTAGTAAAGTAATTAAACTAAATTGATGGTGTATTAGATTTAGGATATTATTTTCAGATTAGGAAAAACAATAATTGCTTAAACTAAGGTGTAGTTAATACTTCAGTGGCAGAGATCCGTAAATAAGTTGTAAATCTTAGGATTAGTTCCAAATTGTACTTCTATGTTAATAGTATAGATTTACATTTGTTGTTTATGAATTTGTGTATTGTGAAGTTGCAGTGGTCGAGATATATAAAATTAAAGGTGTATTGAGATGATGGCATCTAGTTTTTGAAAACAACTTGCAGTATGTTTTATCTGTCGACATAAAATTTTAATATTACTATAAGTTAGTAAAGTAATTAAACTAAATTGATGGTGTATTAGATTTAGGATATTATTTTCAGATTAGGAAAAACAATAATTGCTTAAATTAAGGTGTAGTTAATACTTCAGTGGCAGAGATCCGTAAATAAGTTGTAAATCTTAGGATTAGTTCCAAATTGTACTTCTATTTTAATAGTATAGATAGATTCTAATCTACACCAGATTAATAAATTAGTGTTAAAAAGTGTCTATAATGTTTAAATTCACCAAATGCAATCTCTATAATATTATTTGAGAAGTCAGTTTCCTACGTGTCGCGCTCACATTAACTCTCACGATGGTTGATTACAATGATACTCTTAATGAATCGAAAATATATTTATAATTATTATGTTAAAACAGATTTTCCTTTTTAATAATTTCTATTAGTGAGAAGTTTCCTTTTTCAGATAACATATATAATTAAAAACATTTATAATTTAAAAATGAATATGAAATAATAAAATATATTTATAAATGAAATGATTTCATAAAAAGGAAACTTAACAAAAATAATTTTTATATTGAGAAAAATAAATATTTCCCTTAAACATATTATTAAGAAATATAACTATATTTTTCAACGTTTTTATATCTATATATTTTCTCAGATAATTGCAGATAAAAATGTGATTAGATAAACCAAGATATCTTTAGCTGAATAATAATATTTTATAATTAGTATTAATTAAATTTTTATTCATTATTATAATATTTATTAACTAATAACATTTTATAATTACAACAAAACCAAAAATGTCTATAAAACATTTTACTTATATAAAATAATTTCTCAAGAAAAAAATTAAGAACCTGGTATTTATTTTAATGTTAAATGATATTTTTATGAAAATTAATTTTACCAGAAGAATATTTTGAAAAAAAAATAATTAAAAATGGTTTTAAATAACATAAATTTAGATAGTTTTAATGAAATGAACATATTATATTTTGCCAGAATTAAAAATATATTTTTGATTAATATTTAGTTTTCTTCTTTTTTCCTTTATATTTGTACAATCCAACATATCTATGATAAAAGCTGATAAGCAAATCTGAGTTATTATATTTAAGATTATTTAAAATAAATTTCAGTTTACTTTTATAAATTTAAGATATAACATTACTTAGAGCTTACAAAATATTTTAATTATTATAAATATCTATATGTGTTCATGAGCTTACAAAATTTTATCAATTATTCTCCTTTATAGCATTCTACATATCATTGTTTTATTTTAAAAAATATTTTTAGAAAATCAACGTATATCAAATTATATAAATATTATGAAAATATATTTACACATTTAAGATGAAAAACTGAATTAATGCGAAAAACAAAATGATTTGGTTAAATAAAGAAACAAATTATTTTATAGTAATGTTTATTTATTTTTATACATATAAATTACGGGTTGCTTCAAACCATACTAATAAATAAAACTAAAATTTTAACTAATTGTTAGAGATTATTTCTTTTGTAAAACATATATGCATGAGATTTTAAAATATTATCGTGATATTTATTTATGTATTCTAAATCGATCAACAATGAAGTTTAGTTTTCTATTTGATTTTCAAAACAATATATATATAATGCTATTTATAATATTAATAAAATTTATTTAAATGAAAATCACAAATTATTCAAAATTTAATATATTTAGAATAAAAGATATATTATAATTGATTTCAAATAATTTGATGTTGTCTAATATACCCAAATAAAAATCAGACCAATCAGATACTACACATCCAAAACCACATGTCTAACTAAAATAATATAATATTATTTATATAAATGATAAAATAATGAAATTAAACTATTAATAAATATTACAATATATTTACTTTATATATATTTATATCCGTGCATGAGCACGGGAGAATCACCTAGTCATTCTGTAATGTACTAAACCAGATTGAATGGTCTTGATCCGGCCCATTAGACCATAAACCAACTCATTAAGCATCTAGTGAGCTTGTTAAACGGTGGTAAATGTTCTACACATTTGTAACGCAAATTGAATTACATTAATTACACCCATTACGCCACTAAGCACTAATTATCTCATAGAGGTGTCCAGTGACTTCCCTCGTTAATTACTTTGGCCCTTTCACTCTACCATTTACTTGTAACAGTCAAGGCTCGAGTGTTTCTATATAAACTCTCTAAGGTTCACTCTCACTTCTCATCACAAACACAAGCAAATCAAACCACATTCACTCTTTAATCTTTCTCCTCTCTAACCTATCAATGGCTACCAAACCAACTTTTATGGTTAGCTTCACTGTGGTGCTCATGATAATGGTGGTTTCTTCCACAGTGACTGCACGACCTCTTATGAAACCAACCGTGGGTGCACCTTCTCCTTCCACAAGCCTTGTCTACCGTCTTAGGCTTGATGAAGAAACAGGTTACTGCTGGGACTCATTGATGCAGCTCCAACACTGTTCAGGAGAGCTGATCTTGTTCTTCCTCAACGGTGAGACTTACATTGGTCCTGGGTGTTGCAGTGCTATAAGAACCGTGGGACGCAAGTGTTGGCCTACTATGATTGGTGTTCTTGGTTTCACTGCTCAAGAAGGTGACATGCTCCAAGGTTACTGTGATGATGAACATGACGAACATGCTCTTGCCTTCTCGCCACTTCCTCCTTCCGTGGGATTCAAGCATGCTACGGTTGCTAGATCTTCTAACCCTTGAACGCTAGATTTACAGTCTACGTTTTCTTTCTTTATAAGAGAAATGATTATCTAATGTAACTGGAGAAGGCTATTGATGAAATAGCTTCTCTGTTTTTACTCGTTAATAAAAAGGAGATTACTCACAACGAAGTTTTGCAAATCTTGTTTTCTTCTCAAATCTATACATACAATTCTCCATGCTTAGATCAATGAATAATCAAAAAAAATGTTACTAGCCGTAAGACCTGGTGAGGCCAGGGACAGTAAAAATACATAAGTAAAAGAGTTCATGGTCAATAACTATTGCTTCGCTTCCAAGAAACAACCATTTGTGGAATAGACTAAAGATGATAGTAGAAGACAGAATACATTCTTACAGATAAAAAAGAGAAACATGTTATATTTTGTTTATTAGAGTTTTGAATTACAATGTGAACTCAAGATCCATAAAACTTTTATTACCAGAGACACTTCAGCCTCTTTTTAGAACATATAAGAGGAGCTTACAACTTTAAGTCTATTTAGAGAACTCAATGACCCACAGATGATAAGCTTGGCATACAAACTTGCAACTGGCAAAACCAGTGTTTGCAGCCATAGCTTCATACTCAGCCCTTGATCTCTCTTTTCCGCCAGAGCATTGTGTGAGCATCAACAAATCCATGTCAAATGCAATGTTGGACTGCACATCAGCACTCTCTGCCTCATCTGGCATAACTAGTTCCATGATAATCACTTTCCCATTCTCCGGCAACGCTTTCCAGCAGTTCTTGAGAATCTTTTCGCTGTCTTCATCACTCCAATCATGAAGCATACGCTGTAAAACATATGAAGAAAGTAAGTGCCAGACAGAATACAGTGAGAAGTATTAACATATTAAACAAGAGTTTGAAAACTTGTTGTTGGGTCTTACTTTCAATATGATGGCATCTCCGCTTGGGATTTCTACAAACATATCTCCAGCCACATGCTCCACATTAGGATAAGAAGGTGCTTGTGTCAAAGCACAAGTTAGATCAAAATTGATACCCTTAATGTTTGGATACTTTGAAGTAACAAAACCTAGTGTGTTTCCAACTCCTCCTCCTACATCAACCAACACATTAACTCCTTCGAAACCTTTGTAAACTTCTAGAAACTTCTGTAAAACCCCAACGCTGAATCCAGTCCGGTTAAAGAGTTTGCTTAGTCTCTCATCTGTGCCCATATAATCAAAGAGCTTCAACCCACCGTTGGCACGAGCAAATGCGTCTCCTCCTTCTAGCACCACATCTTTCAGTTGTGCCCTGAAAGTTTTCATTATTTAGCAAAGAAACTCTTCTTTGGTAGTATCTTGCAGTTCTAAAATTCGGTTTAAGCAAGTCGATAGAATCATCATCATAAATAAGTTTCAATCGGCCTAAATTATTTTGAACTCATCTAAATATAGGTAAATTTAAGTAGTTCTTACAAATAATTTTTCTTTAATTAAGTGATGATCCTTTTTCTTTTCAACTTTGTTTCTTAGTAAAGGTTCACAAGATTGTTTGATTTCTTTTTAGTATTTCATCTTTTACATTTTATCAAAGGAATTTTTTAATTAAACACAAAATTATAAATAACTAATATAAATATAAAGTATCTAGTAAATAAATATCTAATATTCATTTTATCTAGGCCCCAAATAATTTGTTTTTGGCGTTAATAGTTTATAAAGTTATTGCCTACCGATTTTTTGAACATTTTGTATTGTGGGAGAAAAGCTCAAGAAAGTAATTACCATGTGTTGAGGAAGACACTGTCGAGTTCAAGTATGAATTGGGAAGCAAGTGTACCCATTTCTTCTATATTGTATCTCAAGAAATACTTACAAATGGGTTCGGCTTTGTATACTCTCTCATCATCTACGACTTGGCATTTGACCATTGAGTAACTGGCGAGTAAACGAAGCATACGGTCCAACAAAACCGGTGCTTCAGGATTACTAGGCGTTGTAGGAAGCCTAGTAGCTATCTCAGACGGTTTGAGGAATGAACTGGATCCATTGACACCATCAGCACGAGCAGCCAAGTAGAGGGTGTCGATGACACCAAGTTCGATGGCGGCTTTGAAAACCATTGGGAAGGTTATGTAATTGGCTAGCCTCACTGCCCTCAAACCAAGCTCGGTCTCATCATCTCCCTTAATTTCATTCATGGGTTTAGCGTCTGAAAGGTATCCCATTTTTTTTGCTGCCTTCTTCTACGTCAGGGTAATGTTTTTTAGATCAAAAGAAAGAGAAGAGGAGGATCTTTTATTGCATATGCTTATTTTTCTTCCATCTTTGTGGTTCCTTTTGTAGGCGACGAATTAAGCGTCATCAAGCTCTACAGTACTTTAGTTGTAATAATTTCCTTATGCAGTGCATAAAAGATTATTAACATTATTTATTTATTTTAGGTTGACGGTCCAGTGTAGGCTGCTAAATAATTGTGTCGGCGATCACGTGATTTTTGAGGGCGTTCCAAAATCTCTAGAGCCGGGCACTGCGACACTTTCTACTATAAGATGTTATCAAAATGTATTCCTTTAAAACAATTAGGCACGTGAAACACGCAAAAAGGGTGTATATCTGAACATTTTGGTACTAACTTTTTAACACGCAAGATCATGAGGGTGGATAACTAAAAGTTACATAATACTAAATAATTATAATTTTTAGATGAGTATTTAAAACTAGAAAGTGTATATATATTTTAGATACATACTTTATATAATTTTATTTTATAATTTTAGATACTTTTTTCATTTTAGTAATGGACATATGCTCTAACATCATTTTGTTGGAAGTGAAGAATTTCTTATTAAAATGGTTTGAAAAAAGTTGACAACTTTTGACATGGTATATGATGTAGAAACTACTAAGGTATGTATTTTTTTTGGTAACACTACTAAGATATGCATATTGGTGAAATATTATATCAGAAATACCTTAGGATAACCTTAAAGTTTTTTTTGTCTCAAATATAGTTTCTTAGGATTAAAATGATAAAAATATTTCATTAAAATTATGGTGCTTCGTTGGTATCAATACTATTAATTTTGGATCATGCCCCATTGATATTAGTTGAGTCCAAAAAAAAATACAAATGCTATATATAACTGCCTAATCGTATGATGACTGTATATATACATAACCAACAATTTATATAACTGCTCTGATATGTCACGAGTTTTTAAATTTGGATATGGGCCTTAATTTTTTTTTCCAAATCGAAATATGGCCCTTGATATGTCACGAGATTTTAAAAGAAATATAATTTGTTTTTAACAATTCAAGTGGACTTTTTCATTTACAATGAGAGCAAATTTTCAAAAGTTATTCTTAATTGCATCAAAAGTTATTCTTAATTGTATCAAAAATTATTGTGACATAATAATAATATTATTATAATTATATATGATATCAAAATCATGAAAATTTAATGAAAAACATATAATTTCATCTATTTAATTACTATGAGAATATTTTTAAAATTTGCTATACTTTTAAAAAAAGATATACTTCTTTTTTATAATTAAATTAAAAAATATTTATGTCAAATCACTATGAGACATGTGTATACTTAGACAACATCACAAATTCAATCAAATTATCATAACCTCTTACTAATAATAATAGTAAAATTTAACACAAATATGATTACATGGAAAAATACAAATATGTAATTAAATTTGCGTGGAAAAAAATATATATAACAAAACAAATTACAAAAAATGTTACAAAGAAACGGATAGATGGGCATATGATTACGAAGAAACCTACATACGGACATATGATTACGAAGAAACGAACGTATATCGAATCAACTTTAAATTGCTATCATTTTATAAAATAAAATTTAATAAAGATTTATATACAAATAAGGTTACAAAAACAGAAATATGATTACAATGAAAAACATAAATATAAAATTAAATTTCTAAAGAAAAATTAGAAAAAAAATATACCCGCCCTTCGAAGGACGGGTTAGAACCTAGTTACATATTATAACCCACTTCAAGGAGCAAGGTCTTAAACATCGAGCTTTGATTTACTATAAATACAGATAAAAGTTTTAATTTTTTTTTAAATTAAAAAATAATAAAAAATTATAGTTTTGAATTATATGTTTTCAAATTTGAATTTTTTATATATTTATTTTTTTGATTTTTTGTTTATTTTTTTGAAATTCGAAAATGCTTTTGAAACTATTAAATAAAATTATTTTTAATTTTTATTTTATAAACTTTTAAACTCCAATCCCAAACCACATCCATTAACTCTAAACTTTATTAGTGCAAATCTGCATAAGAAACTTTAGACATACAACTCAGTGAGCCTCATGTTAAATTCATTTATAACGTATTTTAGTGTGCAGCTTCATTACCTCACGACAGGAGCAATATTCTTTTTTTCTTTTGCTACGAATGTTAATATCATTTCAAAATGAAAAAAAAGGTTCAGTTCTTACAGAATAAACCTAGTTGAAAAATGTTTCCAAGGCAAAAAAAATATAACAGAGAAGCATTATAACTATAAGTGAAAAAGAGCCTAATAAATTAAGCTAAGCAAAGAGATAGTAAATATATATCCTAATAATTAAGGCTTCAATTGGAATGCTAAATTATAGAATTGAATTGTTTGAAATGCATCATTCTCTAGAGTTCCAAAATATACTTACCAGTTACATGGAATACTTTTTGAAATCAATTCCACATATTCCAAAAATGAAATAAAACTTAAAAATAAATCATTTGTAAAATCTATTACATTTGTTCCATAATAAAAAAGATCGTGAATGTGTGGAGTAATTGGAATTCCAATTCCAATATCTTTTTTTTTCCAATAACAATTTCAATTTCTATTCCATTTTATTTATCAGACTATTTTTTATTTAATATATAATTATTCCTTTTATTTATGTATTCCTTCTAGGAATAACCAGCTACAATTGAAGCATTATTGCATGTCTTCCATCCATGTAGCTTATATATCCCAAAAAAATATAGGCTATCCACCTATAAGAGCTAATTTTCAACACGGGAATTAATTAACAACAGAGAACAAAACACTCATCCAGCAGAATGACAAGCAGTCTCATCTTATTCAATGCAACAGTGAACTCTGTGTTCCTCATTCTTCATAGAAATCTATATTCTTAGAGCATCATTAACCTTTAAAATTTCTTTTGAGTTTCTGCCCATAAAAATAAAAACAAATACAGATCCCTAATAAGTGTCAACTGTTTCAAAACTAAAAACATTTCTCTCACAGTTTCGAAAGAGAAAAAAAAGCGAAAGAACAGAAAAAAGCGAACTGAGAAAACTTAATTCCAACCTGCTGTCGTGATGGTGCCCTTAGCTCAATCTATAGCAATATTTAATCTTTTCTGAAGTCATCGCTTCCTTTCTCGGTGATAAGGCACACGACGGAGATGACAACCTGTCTTTGGAGAGACGGTGAGTCAAAGATGAAGTGGAGGTGTAGAGAGTCGGGTTTTAGAATCGGAAATAAAGTTAAATCTAAATTTTTATTTTCAGATCTAGTCTGATATTTCATCGGTGATGGCGCGTGGATGGGGTAAGATGACTCCTTTACTCCATTGGAACTTTCTGGTAGGTCGGTGAGATGGGTGAAGAGAGGTGCGACGAGTTGGATGAAAGTGGATGAAAGCCCTAAAGCTTATAACTGAGACTTTTCCATTTCTTCCATCGCTACGGTGCGCTTTCCAGTTTGGATTTACTGTCCGGTTTACCACAAAGTAAGGTAATAGTCGACGATGGTATGAACCAAAACTGGAATACGCCATTCGGGCGATGATGCTGCTGAGACACAGACTCGATTCATATGGTTTAGAGACCAATAGTTTGAACACATTACAGTCCTAACATTGGATTATAGTCTGCTTATTTGTCTATTTTGTTTTATTCTTTGATTTTGTAGGCAAATCAACAATGATGCACTTAATTAAAAGAATTTTGATTGAATACATTTTTACATTCATTCAAAGAAAAAAAAAATATAATTTCTCTTTTTTATTAGAGTGATTTCGATCTAATCGGCGCAGGTGGTAACGTCAAACATATTGAAACTATTTGTTATAAAAAAATATAATTTACTTATTTTATTTTGGGTTTTCTGCCTGTGACACTTGACAAAATATTTTACAAAATTTGTGTTTTAATAATTACATAAGCAAAACTTAATAAATGGAGAGTAAAATAAATATAATTTGGTTTATTTAAATACCAAAACAAAGTAGTAATTTATGAAAAATCAAGTTCACAAGTTTTTTTATTTTTTGTTGACAAGTTCACAAGTTCGAAGAACAATCTTTGTAATTTTATTTTTATTTTTGCAAATATATTTCCACAAACAAAAAAAAAGATAAAAAAAAAAGAAAAGTCACACAAAATCACAAAACTGAGAGTCTCCGATCGAAACCTCTCATCAGATCTCAACGATTAGCTTCAACCGATCATCATCATCATCTGATCAGCGCGAACCATGTCGAGCGACGACGAAGACGAGCTTCTTCAAATGGCGCTGAAGGAGCAATCTCAGAGAGATCTCACCTACCAGAAGCCTCCTTCCTCTTCCTCCCGCAAGCCCGTCGCCAATCTAGTCCAGCAGCCGCGTCAGCAGAAGCCCGCTCCTCCGAAGAAATCTTCCGCGTCGGCTGCTGCTGCTCGGAAGCCTTCGATGGACGACGACGACGAGTCGGAGGTGGAATTGCTCAGCATTTCGAGCGGGGACGATGATTTGGAGAGGGATCGGGAGACGCGCGGTGGCGGCGGCGGAGTGGGGAAAGGGAGAGGCAGCGATGCGAGGGAGAGAGGAGGAGGGAGAGCGAAGAAGGAGGATGATGGGGCTTGGGATGGTGAGGAGCCTGATTGTTGGAAACGCGTCAATGAAGCTGAGGTAATGTGATGTTGGAAGTTAGAAGGATGACGTGGATTTAGTTTATCATCATTAGTTTCTTGAGTGGATTTGATGTTAGAGAGCCTAAACTCAAGGTCGTTAGTGATGTTAGAAGTTAGAAGGATGACGTTATGGTGGAATTCAATTGGGGAAGATGTGCATTTTTTGCTTTAATTCCGATTTGACATTATTTTTTGGTGGCAGCTTGCACGTAGGGTTCGGGATATGCGGGAATCAAGAACAGCACATGTGGTTCAGAAACTAGAGGATAAGGCACCTGCTCCAGGGAAGAAAGTGGTGTTGACTAGTTTGCAGTCACTCCCTCGTGGGATGGAATGTATTGACCCACTCAAACTAGGGTAACTGCTCTTATTCTCTGAGATAGATAATGGGAGGAGGACTTATCTGAGCCTGACTTTGTGTACTATATAGGATCATAGACAACAAGACACTGAGATTAATCACTGAGCGGTCAGGCAGCCCATCAAAATCTGAGAAAGTGGATAACACACTTCGCGGTATGTCTTTCTTCTCAATAACTACAACTTGAATAGTAAATTTGGTATTTTGGAGGGGTATCTGCTGGATTATTTCTAGTTCTCTAAATGCTATTTCACTAACCACTTTGGATTATTTGCAGAGAAATTGATTTACTTCTCTGATCATTTCGATCCGAAGCTGTTTCTTTCTCGCATCCACCAACACACAAGTGCAGCAGATCTGGAGGCTGGTGCCCTTGGCCTGAAAAGTGACTTAAAGGGTCGAAATTTGCAAAAGAAACAATTGGTGAAAGACAATTTTGACTGCTTCGTCTCATGTAAAACAACAATTGATGGTATGCATGTATTATTGCACTAATTGAATGATTTGTCTTCTTCTATCGTACTGATGTCTAGAGTATTCATTTCCTTATTAGATATTGAGACAAAACTGAAGCGGATTGAATCAGATCCAGAAGGGTCAGGAACTACTCATCTGTTCAACTGTATGAAAAGTGTGACATCAAGGGCCACTCGTGCATTTGAACCTCTTTTTGAGAGACAGGTTGGTGTGGTCTTATTCTGGATTTTTGCTGCCACTCTCTTTCAACTTGTTTTGAAGCCTTTTTCACAATCATTTTTAGGCTCAAGCAGAGAAAATCAGGTCTGTACAAGGAATGCTTCAGAGATTCCGGACACTCTTCAACTTACCCAGTATCATTCGTAACAGTATTAGTAAGGGTGAATATGATCTGGCTGTTCGAGAATACAAGAAAGCGAAATCTATTGCTCTCCCTTCTCACGTATGCCTAAATTTTCTATCCCACTCTCTTGAGACAAATGCTATTCATTTTCCTATAAGCACTGAATCTTTTATTACGATTTTGTTTACTTCTTAACAAAGCTCTTGACAACAAGCTGTTTTCAGGTAAATATACTCAAGCGTGTACTCGAGGAGGTTGAGAAAATTATGCTGGAATTTAAAGGCACTCTTTACAAGTCTATGGAAGATCCAAAGATAGACTTTACAAGTGTATGTCAGTTATTATCCATTTAATTCTAGTGCCAATTAGTAATTGAACTGAACAGTTCTTCATTCAAATAGTCACCAAATGCATAATTGCATAATACTGCTATCAAGCCAATATTTCAGTCTCGTGTTCATCTTATCTGCTGTCACCAGTTTTAACTTGCATTAAAATCTTTTCCTTTTTCATTTTTTCCAGGTTTGTACATCAAAGTGACTAATTTTTTTCCTTATATAGATCCTTTTACTTGATTTCTGCATACTTCCTCTTGATAACTTTTAGAAACCACGCTTGACACATTCAAGTTAACTGTATTTTGCTTCATTTTAGCTGGAAAACACTGTGAGGCTTTTGCTGGAGCTGGAACCCGAATCAGATCCTGTGTGGCATTATCTGAATGTTGAGGTTGGTATATTCGAAGATTACTTTTACTTCACCTTACTATGTTTTGCGTAGTATCCAGTTTCCTAATAGATCTACTTTGAGTATCTGAGTGGCGCGTAGCTTGTAAAATCATTTATGTGTTTCTTTTATGATTGATGTCTTCACTATTAGCATAGTACCTCTATAGAATTGGGAAACACAAATATTTAACTTGTATGTGTATGTGTATCTCCCACACTTTTTGTTACAATCATTGTGTTATCTCCATAACGCCATCTGTCTGGGCTCTTTAATTTACCAGAATCATAGAATACACGGCTTGCTTGAGAAGTGTACATATGATCATGAAGCAAGGGTGGAAATTTTGCGGAATGAGACCAATGAGAGAGCCATCTCGGATGCGAAGTGGCAACAGATTCAACAAAATGTCGTTCCATATGTGAGTCCAACATTAAGAATAGCTATATATCACTAGAAGACTATTTGAGATTCAGTTCTGTAGGCGATAACATGCGTTATTAAATCGTTTAGTCAGATGCTGCATCTTCTAATGAAAATAATGAAGTTCAAGTTGACCTACAATCAGTGGAGCTTCCCAGCGAAGAGATTGATGCGTTGAAGGGGAGATACATCAAAAGGTTGACTGCTGTGCTTGTGCATCATATCCCTTTGTTTTGGAAGACAGCTATCTCAGTTTTCAGTGGAAAATTTGCCAAGGTATCTGCTTTCCTTTCTGCTTACGTACCTATGCTATCCCAAGTAGATTAATTTTGTCGTGTTATTATCCCTTATACTGAGGGTGTTACCTGCATATTTCTTTCTTAAAAAGGAGATAACTCTTCATTTGAATTTGAATATAAATTCTTATCTGTCCAGTCCTCCCAAGTTACTGATAATTCAGCCAATAAAGCTGAGGAGAAAGTCACAGAGGCAAGGTATTCAACTCATTCTTTGGAAGAAGTTGCTGCCATGATACGCAAGACTATATCTGTCTATGAAGCAAAGGTGGTGGTTTTTTATTATTTTTTTATTGATTGACCTTTCCAGTGAAGCTTCTCTTCATCTTGGAACGGGAAACCCCTCGGTATATGTACCATAACTTTGTTCTAAATATTCTTTTTTCATGATTATGGCTGTTGTAGGTTCACAGCACATTTTGTGATTTTGATGAATCATGCATTCTCCGCCCATTTATGAGTGACGCCATTAACGAAGTATCAAAAGCATGTCAATCTTTTGAAACCAAAGATTCAGCTCCCCACAGTGCTGGTATTTGAAATGATTCTGAGGCTTGAGCCTGATGTTTAGTTTAAATTATACTAAGATGCAGTGTATGTTTTTTGGTACTTATGGCAGTTGTCGCACTAAGAAAAGTCCAGGCGGAAATCACTAAGATTTATATTCAAAGGATTTGCTCTTGGATGAGGGCATCCACGGAAGGAATATCAAAAGAGGAGACGTGGGTCCCTGTTTCTATTCTCGAAAGGAATAGATCTCCGTATGCCATCTCATACTTGCCTCTTGCATTCCGTTCAGTTATTGTCTCTGGGATGGAACAAATCAATCTGTAAGTTTCAAGTGTATTTTGTTAAACGTATATAAAACAGTTGCAGTGTCTGGTGTACTACAAATATAGAGGGCACTATTGCTGTTTATTTATTTTCATGGAAGTTGAAATGTATAGACCCAGTCTTTGCTATTTTATTGTGCTAGCTGTTCCAGACAGAACTACAACAGTCACTAATTGTTGCTCTAGCTTGTCCATAATTACCAACGACTTGTGTGCGATGTTATGTAATAGTAGATGTGCTTTATATGCTTTTAATTTCCTTGTTGTTACTACAGTGTTTACTTCCTTTGGATCTTCATTTGTGTGGATCTTTTTTCAGGATGATTTTGTCTGTCAAAGGTGAAGCTGCCAAGTCAGAAGATATGTTTGCCCAGATTGAGGAAATCTTGATATCTGTTAGAATGGCTTTTTTGAACTGCTTTCTGGATTTTGCTGGTACAACTTTTCACCATAATTCCTTGATAATAATATCCACGTGCAATTGCCCACATACCCCCATGGATGCATGAAAATGTACACATTTGTACAGTCATTAAGTTGATGTGCTAATTTGTCATCCCCATGTATCAGCTCACCTGGAGCAAATTGCTGCTGATCTCTCCCAAAGCACTTCAACACGAGAGGATTGGAGAAACGGATACTCTGATGATCAACAAGAAGTACCATCAGCCAATACCTACGGAAGTGTTGTCGATCCTCACAGGAGGTTGTTGATGGTCTTGAGTAATATAGGTTACTGCAAAGACGAACTTGCTTCAGAGCTTTACAACAAGTTCAAATACACCTGGTTGCAGTCTAGGTTGGTCCTTGCTTACTTGACGTCATTAGTGTGCTCTACCTCTTATCTAAGTGTTTAGACACAATTTGTGCATACTCGTTTGTGGTTTAATTATTTAAGCTTTAAGTTATAATTAAAAAAACTTGCCACTCTTGGGTGAATTGATGTATAGTGTTTCACTAGAGTAAGGATTCATTTTTTTTTCATTTTTTCAGGGACAATGATGAAGACAGCAGCGATCTTCAAGATCTAATTATGTCTTTCTCTGGTCTCGGGGAGAAGGTCCTCGAGCATTACACTTTTGCTAAGGTATTGTTTTTTTTGGTCTAAGAATGGTTTTGTAACTTGTTTGCAAATGGAACTGAAATTTTCCGTGTACTCAGGCAAATTTGATAAGAACAGCTGCCACAAATTATTTGCTGGACTCTGGTATTCAGTGGGGATCAGCACCTCAAGTGAAAGTAAGAAATCTTCAGTCGCCTCTTCATTTCTATAGAGAAAATAATTACTTAAAATAACTGCTCCCCATTCCTGTGTCAGGGCATACGAGATGCGGCTGTTGAGCTCTTGCACACTCTTGTAGCTGTCCATGCAGAGGTATTTGCTTCTTATATTCAGAAATGTGTACGGATGATTGTGTTTCCTCTTGTCTGACATTGACACTGTGATCCTAACAATTTTGTAAACTGCAGGTCTTTGCGGGTGCAAAACCACTACTGGACAAGATACTTGGCGTCCTGATCGAAGGTCTAGTCGACACTTTTCTCAGTCTTGTAGAAGAAAACAGAACAGATGATCTGAGTTCAATTGATGCAAATGGTTTCTGCCAACTCATGTTTGAGGTTACTTCTTGTTCTTTTCACCACAAGAGAACCTTAAATTGATTCTCCTGCTTAATCTCGTAGAGTTATGATAGTTAATTCTGGTTTTTGCACTACCGCTGCAGCTTGAATACTTTGAGACAGTACTTAATCTATATTTCACAAGCGATGCAACCGCGTCTCTGAAAACGCTACAAGGAACCGTGTTGGAGATTGCCATAGAGAGCATCAGTGAAGCAGTAGAGACTCCGGGGCATAACCGCAGACCAACTCGTGGCAGCGAAGACACAGTTTCAGATGACAGACAAGGATCATCTGTTTCAGCAGATGACCTCCTCGTAAACATCTTTTATTCCCCTTAAAAACTATTTTCAACAAATTTTTAACCAAACTTAATTCTTGAAACTCGTGATTGTTTTTGTGAACAGGCTCTAACGAAACAGTACTCAAGCGAATTGCTACAGTTAGAAATGGAGAGAACTCGTCTGAACACCGCATGCTTTGCAGAGTCAGTCCCGGTAGAGCCAACGCCTACATTACCCAAAACTGCGTACAGAGTGTCGATGGATTCTCCAAGTAGAAACTACAGAGGCTCACAATCATCAGGTTCTCCGGTTCATAGCCGACCCAGACGAAGATAAAAAGACAACTCTTTGTTTTTTTTTCTTTTTAAGTAACACCTTTTTGCACGTTAACGATTAACAATTCTTTGCGAGTGTTTGGTATGTTTGTGCTTCTTAAGAACTTGTCTTTACTTATAAAACTCAGATGGTTTGGGTTGTAATCAAGAATGGTCCCACGATGAAAAGTAAAACCAAAGAAGTTGAGAGGGAGAAACATTCCAAAGAAAACACATCTTCTTAAAGCATTTCGAGTTTTGGACGACACATAGTCACGAAGACATTTGTTTAAAGAGTTGATTTTTAGCTCAAGTTGTCCTCAGTGGTGGAGACACCAATATTACTCCATCTCCTCTCACAAATAGATACTGAATATTGCGCTTTGTCGTCTGCAACCAAGAGATAGCAACAAATCAAATCATAATATACAGCAGAAGACTAAACCCCACTTATACCTAGTCAGATCAGAAACTAGTACAACTAGAGAAGTCTCACCACACTAATGTGCCTATGGAGCTTAAAGAGACTTCATTACAGAGAAACAGCTAATCAATACTCTAAGCGTCTAAACTAGGGCAGCTACGTAAATGTAGTACACAGACTCATTGGGGATGAAAACTGTTATATTGGCGATAAGATTGTGAATGCTAAAAGACACTTTCTACATTTGTTCTCTAATATTACACCATCCTTAACTTGAGATATTTACTCCAATATCCATCAAAAACTATATAATAGTACTATAACATAAACCTATTAAGTTTAAGCAAAGAAAAAAGCAAGTACCCGGACAATCTCTTCGTATGTCTCGTCATCTATTTCCACAGTAGTGATAACTTCTTCAACATCACCCAGAATCATATTCAAATGCTGATCAAACGCCTGCTCAGGATAAACAAAACAAAATCAAACCTAACTTAAAAAGAGTTGTCGAAATCTTCCAAAAATTAATAACTTTGTCCGAAATTGAGGTTTCATCCATTTACAGCTAATCGCCGTAACTCGAGAACCGTTAACTAAAAAATCGAAACTTTCTAAAGCAAAGCCCTAGACTTTCAGGGCCAAAGAAAAAAACGTACGTGAAGCTTGCCGCGGAGTTGGCGGTCTGAGCGGAGCTTAACATAGATTCTCTCGTCTAGACTCAGACGAATCAGATCTAGTGGCTCCCTTACAGTGGCATCTTCCTCGCCGGACATTGTGTAAGAAGTTCACAGGTGGGTATAACTAACCTTCTCCGAGGGTTTCGATTATTTGACCGGATACAAACTCTGACCTCACGGAGGCTATTTACAGAAGTAAGGCCCAATTTTAGGCCCATATAGTGAAATAAAGCCTTAGTCTATATACCCAACAAAATGGGAACTAATTAACACTACATTCAATATTGCAAGATTGTATCATGTTTGTTATACTCACATTTGTATGGAAAGAAAGGATAAAAAGGTCACATTTCTACTTCCGTTTATTCAGAACTAGTAAATATACATTTATATTTATATTAGAATTTGAATTTGGAAAAAAAATTATCTAACATAGAAACAAATTTCATAATTGGCATTGTTACTATAGCCTAAAAAATTAAAATAAACATAAATTTATTTCTATTTTATTAAAAGTACACTTTTCAATTTTGTACTACATGCATTAAAATGTATGGAAATAAATTAAAAAGTTTGAAAATAAACAAAAGTAATTTGATAGATAGGTCCCAAATATCTTTTGATACATTGGATGTGAATAACATTTGTCATTTGTCACAAATATAAATTTCTTTCTTATCCTCAAAGATTTGTGTTGGCCGCACACATTCTCTCTCTTATTCATCTCAAAATCCTAGATTTTCGGCTTGGATTGCTATTTCTTTAAAGATGAGTATTGGTTACCAATTTTTTGTGCTTGACAATTTTTTGTGCTTAATAATTAGAATCATCTGTTATGCTGTTGAGTTTTTTTTCCATCTCAATTTCATTGATAACATTAGAACATACAAGGTTAAAACACTGAAGCCGACAGAACACATATACCTCCCGAAAGCTAAACCCAAAAAAAGGGATCTAAAACCCAAACACACGGGTAACAGATGAATTACTTAAACATAAACTAAATCCTAAACTCCTTCAAACAAACGCAGAAACAAATCAACACTAGATAAAAAGGCCACAAACTTAAACAATCTATGACAAACCGGTTTTCTTACCATGAACTAAGCAAGATAGCACTCAACAAAAAGAACAGAGACTTCATTTGAATCCTGAGTTCACAATAACAACACCTGCACCATCAATACTTCATCTGAACCACATTTTCACGATGACAACAACCAAACCCTAATACCTAAACCAAGGCACAAAACCGTGAAGAGACAACACCCGAGATAAGTTCCACCTCAACCACACCTTCATCTGAAGATTTCCAAGCCTCCACCTCATTGAATTGCTTCATCATACGAAGCCATAGAGGAAAAACATAGACTAAGAGCACCCCGGAAGAACACTTATTCAAGGTGTGAGAGAGGGACCTTTGTAAGCGGGAGAAAAAGAGGAAACCTGAAGCCATCTTCATCTCAAGGACCATGACCTTCACCTGCTCACCACACACAACCACGACACTGCTATACCGTTGCTGAATCAAAGATTAGTTAAAGCAGCCTTAAAATCCAAGAGAAAATAATCGGGTTCAACCCTCTCAAATTGTCGCAGAACCACTCTAAACAGGCTGTGAACAGCCACCACATCACAGGAGAGCCACAAAAGTTGAAACTTTACCTTGGTCAGAGACGCAGACAAAGACCGGACAAGGGTGAAACTTTATACACCACCGAGAGACACGTCCGCAGATCTACCAAAAGCTCATCAGATCTAGAAAACTAAATCTCTTCAAACTGAACTGCAGCAAAAATGGTAACAGCAGACAACTCTAAAGGGAGGAGAAGAAAGGATTCGTGAACAGACATGAAAAATAACGAAATCAGACTAGCTCCGGCGACCGCGAGAGGCAGCGGCCGCCGGCCTTAGGGTTTCATGCTAGAGAACTTTCTATTTTTTTTCTTTTAAGAAACGTGTTACACGCATGGTGATGGTCCTAGACTTCTGACAGTTGATTGATGCTGTTGAGTTTACTATTCATTTGATCTGAGAGTTTTTATTCCAAATTTGTATAGTTTAGGGTTAATATAAAATAGAGTTTTCTCGGATTATTCTTGATTTTGAGAAAACTATTCAAGATTTTTGAGGTTTTTACATGAGAGATCTTGGTCCAAATGTAATGGATCGTCCTCATACCAGGGCTCAAGCATTTCTTTTTCAATGATGATTCCTAGTGTTCATCATAACTTTTCAATAACCGAGTACAAGAATGGCCAAAGATGGACTGGCCAAGAAGATGATGGTGATGGTCATAACGAGTCAAACAAATCATCCACGAAAATCTCTCCTTGGGGACGTGTGAAATGGATGGATGAGATGGTGAAGCTGATGATAATTGTTCTTTTTTACCTCGGTGACAACGATCATAAACATGCAAGGAAAAGTAAGTGGAGATCAATTTTTAAATTCATGGACGAAAGGGGTCACCATTTCTCGCCGCAGAAATGTGAGGATAAGTTCAATGATCTTAATAAACTTTACAAGAAGATTAATGATATGCTTGGTAGAGGAACTTATTGTGATGTCAGTGAGAATTGTGTGCTCTTGGATAAGATTGTTTACTTGGATGAAATAAAGAAAGATGAAGTTAGGAAACTCATGAGCTAAAAAAAAAATTTACGAAGAGATGTGCTTGTACCATAATGGAAACAAGTTCCTCATGACCCTGCGTTACAGCGATCCTTGAGACTCAGATCGTGATGGTGATGAACATGTGAAACTCCAAAATGAAGATCTCGTTGATGGTGATGACTATGAGGAACCAAACATGTATCAGAAGGATTGTGGGGAAAGCTATGTTGGAGCCTCCTTAGGTGGTGAATTGAAGAGATTAAGACGCAACCAGAACCATGAATATCTTGGTCATCCTAATCATGCAAACAAGGGCTATGTTCCTCACTTGCATAAGCAGTGGACTAAGTATAAGTCTTTGGAGTTAGAAGAACTCAAGCTCCAAATTCAAACTGAGTTAATGGCGCTCGAGAGATAAAGAATCAAGTGGGAGAGATTTAGTCAGAAAGGAGATCAAAAGCTCCAAAGTATGATGATGGAAAATGAAAAATATGAAACTTGAGAATGAAAAGATGAAACTGGAATTGAAAGAAGTTAAACAGGGTACTATATTCTGAAGAACCCTGGAGGTTATACTTTTGACCTTATTGTTGCTTCAACTTTGATTAAAGAAACAAATTAATTATGACCAATGTAGTTACATCAAGAAGTGGTAAGAACTATAAAACAGTCAGGGGCGGACCCAGGTGTAGAAAGGATGTGGCACGTGCCACACTCTAAATATTACAAATTTCTTGTTTACTTATATGGACATATTGTCGTTAGCTCTCATGGTTCATAAGACTATTATGTGTCCCATCCTCTCTGAGTTCGAAGCCTTGAGGCTAGTGATATTTTTTTGTTAATTGTCTCTACACTTATTATCATCTTTCCTTTTTTCAAGCAAAATCTACAATGATTCTCTTCTTTCATTTTCTTTCTCTGACTTCGAATCTGTTTTGATTTCTTTTTAAAAAAACTTATTTTCTACATTTTTAATCACCTTTCCCTTTTTCATTTATTTCACTTCCTATAGTTATATATATATATATATATATATATATATATATATATATTACAATTGTTTTCTTTCTTTCTCTAATACTACTTTTTCCAAAATAAAAATATAATTTTATTTAATTTCACTCTAACAATTATTTATATTATTTTCAGTACTTAGATTAACATAAAAACTAAAATGAATAATTTAAAAAAAATATATATATATATATATATATATTAGGTGCTATATATAATTTTATACTATCACTAAAAATGGAATCTTTAAAATATTTAAAATTATAAGAAGTAAACTTTTAGTGATTAATGTAAATTTTAAAAAATATAATTTAGTAAAATAAATTAAAATTTAATATTTTAATATATAAATTATATTTAATATTTTAATATATATATATATATATATATGTTATATTTAATATTTTAATATATAGATATATATTGTGCCACATGATAAATTATTTTCTAGGTCCGCCTCTGAAAACAGTATCTAATTGTTTGCTTAATTTACCATTAGACACTATTTATTGTAATAAAGCTAAGAGTTGAAAATTTTGAGGTAAATATATGTTTTCATAATTGCTCATGTGTATTCTTGGTTTATCTTTTTCCATATATAGAAAGTGATTCAATATGCTTTTAGTTATGTAATGTAAATATCAGTGAGTTAGTGAAAGGGGCAAGAACTAAGAGTAATTTAGTTAAAGGGACAAGAACATATATAGAGTAACTCCTCAAATGACTACTCTAACTTAGCTTTCTTCCTTTGAGGAATTGATTTTCTCTAATGCTATGAGATTTTTAGGAGATTGATGATTTTTTTGAATATGTCTGATTTTTATTGGAAAAAAAAACAAATCAAATTATATGTATAATTGTTTTTGGCTTTGGAAAATTTCAATTTATTAATGTTCCAAAATAATTTCAATTAATGCAGACTCTCATTTTTTATATATGAGTAAAAGAGAGAATACAAAAGGAAAACTAGCAGCTCGGCTCAAATATTATTCTTACTGATTTTTATACCCACATGAATGATAAACGAAAATTCCATATGACAATTTTATCAAGTCATTCCGTAATATGTACAAAACTGATGGGAAAAGTAAAAAAAAAAGGTAAAAATACGAAATGTGTGATTGAAGTTCATAAAAGAAGGGAGAAAAAGAATGGTGTAGGCTCCTCGAGGAAAGGTAATTTCCGACATATTTTATTGGATATGAATATCATGATTATGATGCCAGAAGGTGAATCTTCTAAGAATAGAGATATAATGATAATTGTACATTCAATGTGATGATACCTTAGTATTATAAGTGTTAAAAAGTAATATCTAATATCAAATACAATAACCAGTAATATTTGATGATATCTCTATCTTGAATCAAACATAATGGGTAAGATATTTTTGTATTACCGTTTGCCATATCCTAAGAAATGTTTAAGACATTCACTAGATAATTATACGTCATTAATTAATCGGATAACATATACAATCACCAGTTATAATCACTTGTAGCAGTATACTAATTAAATCAAACATGATGTTATGGACGACGATCCATAATCACTTGCCACATACTAACTCCCCTCTCCACCCAGCGAAAACTTTTTCTATCTATAAGATCCTCGATGTCACTATCACACCGCCAACATAGAGGCTAGATTCACCATCATTGTCACCATATCTGGCATATATCTGTCCTCTTCCACTGTCGAATTGTTCCCATTGTTTTTTTTTTCTTAACAACAAAAACAAATATGGAAAACATAAAGAAAGAGGAGAAAATATAACATTTGAAGAAACGATGACTTTGTTGATCTCAGAACTCTAACCCCCCTAAGAGTACAGAGAAATTGCATGCATGTAAACAGAAAAAAAAACGAGAGAAATAAAAAAAAATAGAGATCAAAATGAGAGTGAAGACACTAGAAAAAGTAGACAGCAAGTCTGAGTAGATCTATTATGTAGGTGTGTGCAATATGACCATGTATCTATTAGATTGACAGGGTTTCAAGGTTCATCAAATTTGACGTAGTAGTGTTTGTAGACCTAGAGTAGGAGTAAACTCGTCATGATTTCACAAACATTTCTCTCAAAAACTGGATTTCTGTAGATTTAATTTCACCTCTAAAAATTGTTATCGAGAAAAATTACTAAACATTATATGTATATATACTCATATTTGTATGAAAAGATAAGAGAGAAAAGTCTCATTTCTACTTCTGTATATTCAGAAATAGTAAATGTAAATTTATGTATGTAAATTAATATTATTAAAATTTGAATTAGGTTATAAAAGAAAAAAAAATTAGCATTAGCATAAACATTATGTTCGTTATTATCCAATCAATATTTATTATAAAAGCATTTAGAATAGCATTTATAAAATGCTAATACTCTCCAAATGTTATTTACTCAATGCTCTCATATGGAACTTTTGATAAAGCATTTGCATTTAGAATATATAAAATTTTAAAAATAATTATATATAATTAATTTATTTTTATTTAATAATATAAAAATCATGTTTATAATAGAAATATATTTTTAAAAATAAAATTGAGATTAAATATTTTTAAATTTTTTAAAAGAAAAATATTTCACATTTAAAATATAATATAATTTATATAATTACACATATCATTCATTATTTTCAATAGAAAACATAACATAACATAAGATATATTTATATATTATATATTATAAAATAAACCTATCAATATTATTTAGAAATAAAAAATCATAAATTAATTTTATGATAATATTATTTATGAACATTTACTGCTCTACCAATTAATAAATAATGATAATTATATATAAATTATATTATTTATTTATTTTATTTAATAATATTCAAAATTATTTGATATCCAAAAATAAATTTATATTTTAAACAAATTTTACATTTATTTTAAATAATAATATTTCACATTTAAAATTAAATTTAATTTATGTTATTAACTAAGATTCATTATTTTTAATAACAAATATATTATTTATATACATATTATAAGTTAATATATATTATTTTAAAATAAATATATTATATACTAACTTTTATAACAATTTTAAAATTGTATACTGCTACTGCTCTATCAAGCATCTTATTAAAAACTTTAATAAGAGCATACAGGTTTTGCAGTATACTGCTTCTACAACATACTGCTACTGCTTCTTCATCAGTTGTACCAATCAAAGCCATAGAAACAAATCACATAGTTGTCATCGTTACTATAGTTTATATTTTAAAATAAACATTAATTTATTTTATCTATTAAAATTTTAATAACGTACATCTTTCAAATTTATTTTACATGCATTAAAAAGTTTGGAAATGAATTATAAAGTTTGAAAAAAAAATCAATTTGATATGTAGATCTCAGATATCATTCATACTTTGGACATGAATAGCATTTGTCACTTGTAACAAATATAAAGTCCAAGACCGAAACATAATGCCCAAAAAATTTAACACTTTGTCTTTAGTGATCCTCAAAGATTTATGTTGGCCACACGCATTGTTTCACTTGTTCATCTCAAAACCCTAGATTCTCGGCTTGGAATGATATTTCTCTAAAGATGAGTATTAGCTACCAATTTTTTGTTCTTGAAAAATTCTTATCTTTAACAATTAGAATCATCTCTTATGTTCTTGCGTTTACTATTCGTCTGATCTGATATTCAGTGGAGTCTTCATTCCAAGTTCGTATGGTTTAGACATAGAATATAGTAGAGTTTCTCGGATTATTCTCTTGAGAAACCTAATCAAGATTTTCAAGGCTATTATATGAGATATCTTAGTCCAAATGTTATGGATCGTCGTCAACACCATCTTATTTCTCCACGGGACTTGAGCCTTCCTTTTACTATGATGATTCCTAGTGTTCATCATAACTTTCCAGTAACCGAGTACAAGAATGGCCAAAGATGGACGAGCGAAGAAGATTATGGTGATGGTCATAATGAGTCAGACAAGTCCAAGAAATGTTGTCCTCGGAAACTTGTGAAGTGGATGGTTAAGATGGTGGAGCTGATGATAACTGCTCTTTCTTACCTTGGTGACGACGATCATAAACATGCAAGGAAAGGTAATTGGAGATCGGTTGCTAAAGTCATAGACGAAGGGGGTTACCATGTTTCGCCGCAGCAATATAAGGATAAGTTCAATGATCATAATAATCGTTACAAGAAGCTTAATGAGATGATTGGTAGAGTAACTTGTTGTGATGTCATTGAGAATCATGCGCTCTTGCATAAGATTGATTACTTGGATGAGAAAGAGAAAGACGAAGATAGGAAACTCGTGAGATCAAAACATCTTTTCTATGAAGAGATGTGCTCGTACCTTAACGAGAACATGTTGCATTTGCCTCATGACCCTGCGTTACATCCACCCCTGACGCTTAGATGCCATGATAATGATGAACGGGGAAATGCCAAAATAAAGATCTTGATTGTGGTGATGACTGTGAGGAACAAAACATATCTCAAAAGGATTGTGGGGAAAGCTATGGTGCATTGAAGAGATTAAGACAAAGCCAGAACCATGAATATCTTGGTCATCCTAATCATGCAAACAAGGGCTATGTTCCTCACTTACATAAGCAGTGGAATGAGTCTATGTCTTTTGAGTTATAAGAACACAAGCTCCAGATTCTAGCAGAGTTGATGAGCTCGAGAGACAAATAATCAAGTGGGTGAGGTTTAGTCAAAAAAAGAGACCAAAAGCTAAATACGAGGACGGAAAATGAAAAATGAAACTTAAGAATGAAAAGATGAGACTGGAACAGAGAGGAGTTGAATAGGGTGCTAGATTCTGAAGAACACTGGAAATTTAGATTTTCATGATCTTATTATGTTGCTCTAACTTTGATTAAAGAAAAAAATTATGACCAATGTGGTTAGATCTAGAAGTGGTAACAGTTAAATCAATGTCCAATTGTTTGATTAACTTACCATTATGCATTACTTATTTTAATAAAGCTAAGAGTTGAAAAGTTTAAAGTAAATAATAAATATATGTTTCCATATTTGCTCATGTAATATTCTTGGTTTATCTTTTTCCATATATCGGAAGGTGATTCTATATACTTTTAGTTAGGAATGCAAATATCAATTATATTTTGATCCGCGCTTCGAAAGCGCGGGTATTATTTTCACTTTTATGAAATATATTATTTGTTTGTAATTATTGAATGTATTTATCTTAGTAAAACTTTTTTTATAATAAATTCGACACATAGAGTGTCTCTGGTAAACTATGTGTTTCTCTGACTTTATTTTATTCCCTCTCCAATCAACTTATTTATTTGGCTTGTTGTTAAAATAAATGATTTTAGAACGCAACTGTACAATAGTTTTACATTGATATTTTGTTTAAACAATGTGACATATTTATATATTAATTAAATATATAAATACCTGAACGGATGTAACAGATCCGAAACGAATCCGAATGGATACCTGAACGCCCAGTCTTAGTCATAATTTCAACTGGAATTTAGAAAAAAATATGAATGGGGCTGAAATCTTTGATCCCGGAAACCCGGAACCCAAACAGATCCGAAACAAACCGGAATGGATACCTGAACGCCCAGTCCTAGTCACTATTATGTATCATATATATGTCATCATATAATTAATTGTATTGATCCATCATATAATTAATAGTATTTTATATGTATCATCTTATAAATAATCACATATATTATATTCTTAAAGTTTAATGTGAAATATAAAAACCACAATTTAAGTTGGTATATGAAATTAATCTTTTTGTTGTATTTTTTATAATTATTGAAAATATTTTTAATAAGGGTTATTGGAAAATATTCTAGTAAAAATAATTTTTTGAATATATGCATATTTTAAATCAATTTTTGATATAAATCAACTTTAAATTATTATTTCGATAAAATTTAAATTTTATTTATGATTATTTTAGACAAAAAAATGTTTTTAGGTAATTAGATTAGTCTATTTTTATATTTTAAAACTGATATACTTTATCCATGTTTCAAAATTTTAACTTTTTACATTAGTTTTCTATGAATTATTATTAATTTTATGATTATTTGTTTTTGAAAATTGAACTCTTGAAATTTTTATATTTGACTAAACTAAATAAGGTATTAATATTGTTTTTAAAAATTGTTTTATATAATATACCATTTATATTTCAGTTTGTGTTTTTATTTTCACCATAAAGAACTGTAAATAAAAATAATTGTAAATATAGTGACATAATTGTAAATAAAAAGAAATATAGAAAAAAGATTGTTTAATTTATTTTAAAAACAATGGCTAAATTTTAAATAAAAAGAAGTATTAAATATGTTATTCATGTTTCTAAACAATTCTCATTTGTTATTAATTTATTAAAAATACCGTGGCTAAATGTGTAAATAAAAAAAGTACACATATCTATTATCCATGTTTCCAAACATATCTCATTTATTCTACTATTCATATTTCCAAACATATCTCATTTATTTTACTATCCTTATTTCCAAACATCTCCGATGTGTACTTCAACTTTAATAATATAGATGAATCAGTGAAATGGATAAGAATTGAGAGTAACTTAGGGTGTGACTGGTAACCATCATAGGTACGGTAGGAATGGATGGGAAAAGAATGAGTAGGAATAAAATTTAAGGAATGATGAGGAATAATGATTCCTTATCAAAATTTGTAAGGAACAAATTTGTTCTATAATTCTCTACGAATTAGAGAATGAAAAGAATTGAAAAGGAAAAAATGTTTTTCATGAATAGTAATTTTTTAAAGAATATTAAGGAATATAGTGTTCCCCTTCATTTTTTTGGTTTCCAATCACACCCTTAATGAAAGAGACAAAAAAAAATATAGCCATATAGAGTAACTTCTCAAATGACTGCTCTTACTTAGCTTTCTTCCTGCTCTAATAAGCTTTCTAGGTTGTTGATGATTTTTTTTTCTTTTTGAATCTTTCTTACAGTTTTACTGAAAGAAACGAAAAATGAAGGAAATGTAGTTGGCTTAGGAAATTTTCAATTTATAGATGTTACAAAAAAACTCTCAATTTATTCAGACTTTCATTTTTTGTTGATGAATAAAAGGAAAAAAAATACAAATAGAAACTATACAAGCTCGGCCCAAACATTATTTTTACTGATTTTTAGACCCACATGAATGATAAAAGGAAATTCTATATGACAAATGTACAAAATTGAAGGAACAAGTAAAAGTATGAAATGTGTGATCGAAATTCACAAAAAGAAAATGCAAAAGAAGAATGTGAAGGTGGCCTTTGTTTGTTTCCCTCTTTCACCTCTTTTGACCTTTCCTTATTCACAAGAGCCCCTCCTCTCTTTTTTAACTTTTCGTTTCCTTTTCCCATAATCTTTTTCACAAAAACTTAATCAGGTGAACATGAAATTTAAAGGGTTTAGCTCTAAGTAGAACATAGTTTGCCTAAATATTTAGAAATGGTTTTAATGGAAAACATATCGTTATGAACAATTTTTACTTGGTGCTAAACCCTTTAAATTTCATGTTCACCTGATTAAGTTTCTTGAAAGATAAGCTTGCATAAAATAAATGAAAACAGTAGATTTCTTCTTCTTTTTGTTGCGTGCTAGCCTAGATAAATCAATGGCTATTATGAATAACAAAAGTACACAAAACAAAACAAAAGATGAATAGGAAGAAAACAAATATGAAGTTAATTAGAGAAAGCCATAAGGGTGAGCTGGAGACAGATAAACTGAGAGGTAAAACCACATGGGAAGATCAAAGTGGCGTAGATAACTCATCACTCACATGCCATGTGATTTTCCATGTTTCCTTTTTACCCTTGTACTTTCCATTATTTCCTTTTTACCCCTAAATCTTTTTACACCCCTCTACTCGCCTTTTTTATTCACCAATTCACCAATTCACCTAGTCAATATTCATCGTCAATTTGAATTTCACTTTATAATATACATGCCTCTTACTTTATATATGGATCTACCAACTTTTAAGAAAAAATAATCCCAAGATTTACACTTTCTAGTTCTTAATGAATGAGCCCTATATGTGGACCACCCATGCTTATATTAACCCTTTTATTATTTTGAATTTTTAAATATTTAGGCAAACTATGTTCTACTTAATTAATTGCTAGCCTTACACTCGTTCTATTTTAATCTTCTTGGCAGCAGAATCTATTTATTGTATTCTTTAAATTATACAAATATTTTTTGTTCTCCGGGTGGTTTATGGATCCTTAAGTAATGCCTCCATTTTTAAATTAGTTTTGTCTTCGATGTACAGATTATTATATATATTTTGCTCCATGATATTTAGGTAGAACATATAATAATTATATAGACTGATGCAGACATTTTAATCATCTCCATGAGTCTTCAAGCAATTCATTTCACGTTCACATTGTATCTAGGCTTAGTCGTAACTATTCGTTATGCAAGTCGAACCATACAAGTTCCGGTTCTAATTCAACTTAGATATTCGTCGGTTATGTATCGAAAAGAACCACACCTAAGTCGTATCATGCATAATCATAGTTGGTAGATGACCCTTAAAACGGAGATAAATTACAATTTACGACTAGAAATGTTTGCAAAAATAATTACAATTTACGACATCAAAGCAACTTCACATGAATCCAAAATCCGCAGTTATATATTGTGCTATGTGGAATTAGTTTTAATTAACTCGTCATGGAATATATAGTGTTTACACATCTACGTATGCATATATACACAGAGAATAATATATGTATGTAGCTTACACGGTTACACCAAATTATCTTGGTACAATTGCTGAAGTAGAGAAAATGATTAATTATTTGGAATTCATAAACGACCATATGCTGCTGATTCTCTACATTTTTGTAGAAATTATTCTTAGTTTCAGACTTTCAGTTTAAACTTTTATCCAGTCATATTTAAAATGGTATATATGTGTGTGTGTGTGTGTGTGTGTGTGTGTGTGTGTGTGTGTGTGTGTGTGTGTGTGTGTGTGTGTGTGTGTGTGTGTGTGTGTGTGTGTGTGTGTGTGTGTGTGTGTGTGTGTGTGTGTGTATTTTACAGATTTACATTAACTTAGGAAATTATATAATTAAGATCAGAATATGTATATTAAATAAAATAAATGGTGGTATAGCTAGGTTAATAAGTTTTCTGCTCGCATATACTGATATACTTGAGGTTTCATTTTACTAATCTCTATACACATAACATGAAAGCATGAAGAAATATAAGCCAATATATAACTCATTAACTCAATCTATATTTATATATTTATATGTACAAAGTTTACCGATAAATTTCACAATTCACAACTCTAAAGTCATTGACAAAAACAGAACCAAGTCTTGTACTATATTAGTGCCACGTTGGAAAATGAGACAGATGCTTAGTAGAGTAAGATTAATTAGTTCGGAGCACACTGATACACATATTCGTGTGTATAGATACTGCATGTGTGAGTGTGATTTTCCGTGCACACACATATCGGTGTGTGTGGGTGTATGTGTGTGATTTTCCGTGCGAGTAATGATGGTAACTAAAGTTGATTATAAAATTATCTGCTAGGTTAGCTCAAAAAAAATTTATCTGCTAGGTTAAAAAATAAACTTCTACATCAGTCGTAGTGGCATACTTGACTTTTTCTCTTCTCAATTACCCAATGTAAAAAGTTAAATGTAATTTTTTTATCAAAGAAAAGTTAAGGAAAATTAAAGTAGAAGGATATACTTGCAAAAGGATCAAATCACAAACATTTTTCACTTTTTGGGGTGTTTACTGCAGTAAATTCTTCTTTTTAAACGGGTCCATGCTCCTTTCTCAATCCACTTGCATGTTACTTCTTATACTTTTTCCACCTTAAATTTACCCTGGCCCATCAATAATTGAATAACTTATTTGGTGGCTTTTATAATTCTTTTTGTACACTAATGTATCTGATATTTTCTTTTTGAAAAAACTAGTGTATCTGATATTTATCAATTTTATGCCTAACTCTTAAACTGTCATTTTAAGTATAGTTCTCAACAGGATTTTAAACTCGCAAATCATATATTTATATATACGGATATAATGTACGCAATATTTCCATGAGATCCGTTATCATATTGGTCGTTTATTCGTTTTCAGCTATGAAGTGCACCTATGAAAAAGACTCACGACAGATAAACTTACTTTTAAATTATTTAGAATAAGATAAAAATTGTAACGTTGGCCTAAGGTCGAGCCATGCGAGAATCGAGTGGCTATTATATAGTTTCGTAGAAAATTCATATTCAATGCTTTTAGGAGCTACCAAAAGCATGGTCCCTGATATCCACCTTTCACTACATTTCACTATAATTCATTAAATATCCCAAATCCAACATTATAACGTTTTAATTCTAATGACGCTGTAAATCTCCATTCCTTTTACCACATGTATGATATGCTGAATAGACTGATAATTAGCCTTACATACAAACCGTGCTTCATTTGACGATTACATTTTTACCATAACCTCAAAACTACATCGTGTTAATAAATTTACATTTATTATATAATTTTGGATGGTCGTTGCATTGCACCCAAAAAAAAAATGATAATGCTAAGATTATGCTAACTGGATAATTTGCGAGCTATGAAGGCTGTGAAGAATTTGATCGTCACTAATCTCAGAAATTATGTTGAAACGTTATGGTTTGTTTAATATTGTATCTCCTATGATGTGTTCGTGTTCACCCCATCTTTGTTAATTAAGGATCAGCATGCTAACCCTAGTTCACCTCCTATCAAAACTCTTTGACTTTTTTTTTCAAAACTCGACTATTAACATATAATAATCTAATATACGCTCTTGCATCGTACGTCTTATTGCTTTATGCCAAAACGCTGATATTTTGTGTCTTTAAATATACTAGGTTTGATTTCTCGACAACAGGATAGAAAATTTGTAAATATAATCTGTTATCTCATTCTCAACGACAACAAGATATGATAGAGGATTTGTAAATATTGAAAACATACTAAAATGGTTATCATGTTATGTATGTGGGTCACAAGTTTGCATATCTAAAGGACTAGTTGGTTTGTTCGGACTACCCAACAAAAAAAACTGAAAAATTAAAACGCAAGGTTAAAAAACTGATAAATTTAGAAATTACTTTTTCTTGAAATTGGTTGTTTTGGTCATGTTTAAATTATTGATTTAGTTAATTACGTCGGATAACGGCTGTCAAATCGGTTCAGCATGATACAAAATCAATAAACAGAGGCTATGTATGGCCTTAACGGGAAATGGTGACTATTTACTTCAATCCAGAAAACGACTCACATCCAACCACTTCACTTCTAACATCCCATCATCCTTTATATTTATTATTTTATTGCTTTAGCTGGGTTATAATAATAATTTGTCGAAAAACTCATATCTCAGGATTGATTTGAAATCAGCCCGTGTTTAGAGTGTGTGGGAGATCAGTACTTGTGGTGATTAGAATAATTTGTATATGCGAATGTGAGGGGGACAAATCCAGATCAGTAATCGGGATGAATTATTTTTATTAATCATAAATTTAAGTGTTCAACTAAGAGGTGCTACAAAAAAAGTGTTTAACTAAGAGTATAATAGCCAAGTAACCCTCAATGATTAAAGGTCAATGGGATCCACGTTAGGGTCTATAGAGTAATTTCGAATAATACGTTCCAAAAAGCAAGTTGATCCTCATCTCCACCTTTTTAAAAAAAATGTTAAGACACACCTAATTTCTTTTACGATTAACCCCTTACTCTACACAAGAACAAAAATGATAAACTATCACAAATATATAAGTTATTATGCAAAAAAACTATTTCGATATAATTTTTATCTTATTTTACTTAAAACTTCTATTATACAAAACTTGTTCATATAAACATTTTGACAGAAAGTTATCTTACACCAAAAATCTCATTTCTCTTCCATTAACCAAGGGTAAGGGCATCTCCATCCCCACTCTATATTTTACTCCATTTGTAGAGTAAATGGAGTAGAAAATGGAGTAGTGAACAAAAAATAAAAGTATTACTCCATTTATAGAGTAATGTTTTTATTTTTTTGTTCATTACTCTATTTCTCACTCCATTTACTCTATAAATGGAGTAGAATATGGAGTGGGGATGGAGATGCTCTAATGGACTCCTTATGAAAGTCGTAAGTCTGAAACTAAAATAAATTGATAAATGCTTGAGATTAAAAGCCGCTTTCTAAGACAATTTTGCTGGACGGACAAAAACCAACTAATCACCACCGTCTTTATGCACAGCTGTCAATAGATCTCTGAAAATAAATAAATTACTTTTGAAAAATTGGCTTAAAATCTAATCCTTCAGTTTCTTCCATATAATAAGTTCTTGTTTTAACATTACACCGTTGCTCTAATTTCTACCTTTTCTTATTACAGTAGAAAACAAAACATAAATCATTTTCACTTTTTATTCATTTAAAACCTAAGATAAAGCAAGTTTTAACTATGTTATTTATTGTTTTCAACATAATACTTTTGCAATCGACATGTATTTAACATTTTATATTGAAAAGAGAAAAAAATATTATTCAGATATAAAATATAATGTGTATTATAGTTTTATCATATCTAAAAAATGTAATATTTATTTATTTATATATATATATTTTGTCATACTAATTTTTAGAAAATAAAAAGAAAAGTCAGCGGTATAACCTATTAACTAGATATACAGCATGTATAACTTAACTTACCAATGTAAATCCCAATATACAAAGTTTGTAATGGAAATACATTATAAATTAAATAATTTATTTACTTAAAATTTAGAATATAAAAGAGAGAAGTTACGAAGATTTCACTTTGACTCAAATAAAAAATATCAATAAAATAATAAATTTAAACTAAATAAGTAAAGAAAATAAAATATTTCCTCTATTTTAATATGTAAGATGTTTTATTTAATCATATAGATGTTTTCACTTATTAATTTAATATTTTATTTTTTAATTTACTTATATAGATGTTTTCACTTATCATTGTAAATTTTAACTTTACCAAAAAATATATCATGAATTATAAGTGCACTATTTTTTATCTATTATTACTAATGTTAAATCTATATTTTTATAATATTTTAAAATCATAATATATATCTGATCTGTGATAAAACGCAGGGAGTATAATAAATATATTTTCAGGATGGCTCCTTGAGATTAACAAGCAGATTAATCACAGAAAAAAAGAAATATAAAAATGAAAATTAACTTTAGGTATTTACAAACTCTGACTCCATAAAACCCTGCGCCTGGAGATTTCACTCTTCTTCCTCATGTAAACTCTCTCTCTTCTATTTTCTCTTTCTTCTATGAATTTTTATTTTTTCCCTTTTTATTTTTATTTTTCATTTCTGTAACTTCTCCGTCTAAGACTGAGAGAGTGAGAATTTTTTTTTTAAAGAAAATAGATCAAAACTGTTGACGAAGATGCAGCTGGGTGGTAGTACAACCACAGCCGCAACCGCATCTGCACCGCCACCGTCGAACGATTCGGCCACTATAGAAGCTGCGGCAGCTGCAGCAGCGGTTGGAGCTTTTGAAGTGTCGGAAGAGATGAACGACCGTGGTTTTGGAGGAAACAGGTGGCCTCGGCAGGAAACGCTTGCGTTACTGAAAATACGATCTGACATGGGAATAGCGTTTCGAGACGCTAGCGTTAAAGGACCCTTATGGGAAGAGGTTTCCAGGTGCATCTCCTTTATTCATTTTTCTTTTTCTGGAAAAGAAAAATTCTTTATTCCACTCTTTGTTTTATTCTTTTGAAAAATTTTAACTGGTGATTTTGATCTAATTTTGGAATGATTGTTACATAAGCTTGCCTTCTTAAAAAAAATCTGAAGGATTTTAAAGATTTGATTTTTGTAGTGTTAATTGTCTCAGATTCGTTTTACTTTAATTGATTAGCTGTTAAACTAAATAAAGTAAGTTGGGTCATGTTTTATTCATGACACTGAGAAGGCGAAGTCTTTCAGACTTTCACAAACACAAACTCAAACTCAAACTCATGCTGATTGATCCACTTCTCAACTATATACAGACGTACATACATACATATATACATCATTTTACTAATTTATTTCATTTTAAACAAACAAAATTAGTGTGTTTTCAACTTTTCATGAGGAGAATTTTGAATTAGTTAGTTTTTAATTATATGTTTTGTTTTCTCAGGAAAATGGCTGAGCTTGGTTACATAAGAAACGCCAAAAAATGCAAAGAGAAATTCGAAAACGTTTACAAATACCACAAACGAACCAAAGAAGGTCGTACCGGAAAATCCGAAGGCAAAACTTATCGTTTCTTTGATCAGTTAGAAGCTCTCGAGACTCGACCAACCTCTTCTTCCCTCCATCATCAACAACAACAACAACAACAACCACCACAGACTCAACCGCAACCGCTTCAACCGCAGCCGCCTCTACGACCGCACAACAACAAAAACAACAGTTCCATGTTCTCCACTCCTCCTCCGGTAACAACTATTATGCCACCGATAACAAACACAACTGTTCCTCCTTATACTCAACCTGTGAACGTACCTTCCTTTCCAAACATCTCCGGAGACTTTCTGTCGGATAATTCAACTTCTTCTTCTCATTCGACGTCTTCTGACGTCGAGATCGGCGACGGAACCACCACGACACGGAAGAAGAAGAGGAAGAGGAAATGGAAAGAGTTTTTCGAGCGGTTAACGAGACAGGTTGTTGATAAGCAAGAGGAGCTTCAACGCAAGTTCTTGGAAGCTGTAGAGAAGCGAGAGCATGAGAGGATGGTTAGAGAAGAGTCTTGGCGAGTGCAAGAGATTACTCGTATCAACCGCGAACGCGATATCTTAGCTCAAGAACGCTCCATGTCCGCGGCTAAAGACGCCGCGGTTATGGCGTTTCTTCAGAAATTATCTGAGAAACCAAACCCTCAAGGTCATTCAGTTCCTCAACCGCAACCGCAACCTCAACCGCCTCCATCGCAAATGCAGGTTAATAATAACAACAACCAGCAAACGCCTCAACCGCGGCCACCTCCTCCCACTACGCAGCCGACACAGCCAGTGACACCAACCATAGACACTGCGAAAACAGACAATGGTGATCAGAATATGACTCCAGTGTCGGCCTCAGCGGCAGGAGCAGTGAGCTCATCGCGGTGGCCGAAAGTAGAGATAGAGGCATTGATAAAGCTGAGGACGAATCTTGATTCAAAGTATCAAGAGAACGGACCAAAAGGACCGTTGTGGGAAGAGATATCAGCGGGGATGAAACGTTTAGGGTTCAACAGAAACTCAAAGAGATGCAAAGAAAAATGGGAAAACATAAACAAATATTTCAAGAAAGTCAAAGAGAGCAACAAGAAACGCCCCGAAGACTCCAAGACTTGTCCTTACTTTCACCAGCTTGATGCTTTATATAGGGAGAGGAACAAGTTCCACACTAATAACAATGTTGTTGCATCTTCTTCCTCGACTTCCGGTTTAGTTAAACCGGATAATTCGGTTCCTTTGATGGTCCAACCGGAGCAACAATGGCCTCCGGCGATGGCAAGTACTACAATGACGAGTACAGTTGCTGCAACGGCTCAGCCCGGTCAACATCCTCCTCCTCCTCCTCAGCCGTTGGATCAGAACTTTGATGATGAAGAAGGCACGGACGGAGAAGAATACGACGATGAGGAAGACTACGAAGAGAATGAGGAAGAGGAAGGAGGTGAGTTTGAGCTTGTGCCGAGCAATAACAACAACAACAAGCCGACGAATAATATGTGATGTGGATGATGATTCGGGTTCGAGTGGGGTGTGGACTTGTGGTGAAAGATTGGTAGTAATAATATTTTTAAAGTTTTGATACAGAAGAAAATGATTTATATATTGGAAAGGGGTGGTTTCTTTTTTTATCTTTGATTTTTAAGTTATACTGAGAAAAAATAGTATGTTGAAACAAAATTTAATAAATGTGATTTAGTTAATTTTTGGGGGATAAATAAATAAGTAATGTTAAGAGATGGGGTCAATGTGGGGTTTTATAAACAAATAATTGAAATTGTAACTTATAATGTTTTAAAATCCTTTTAAATGAATGGTTTTTGTTGTTGTCTGTATTTGTTTTTTTACATATTATTGTTGTTGTTTTGTTTACGTTATGAAAATAAATAAAATAAAGAATTAATGGGGAGGTGGGACTGAGAGACGAGAGTTGCTCATCCTTTTACCTTTTCAGTAACAGTTTCCTCGGTAAAATAAATAAAATAAAAACTTTATATTATAATTTGAAAGAAGATGCCATGTTCACATGCACACAATGAGAGAGAGCGTGGGGTTTGGGGTCCACGTGGAAAAAGGAATCTCCATCTCCTTCTCTGTCTTCTTCTCTTCGTTGCCCTAAAAACGCAACTCTCTTTTCTAAGGGTTTTTTTCGTAACTTCCAATGTGGCAGATCCAACGATGTATACAAAACTCTTATTTAAGACGATGATTCGTTGAGTCATGATTAATTTCCACATGTTTCGTCGCATTTCGAGATCTGTATTAACCAAAGATTGATGTATCTACCGATGATCGTGACCTCTAACATTTTTGTATGCTTACTTGCTTATATATACACAAACACGCACTCGTAGACTGATCTTACAAGGATTGGTTAACACATCATACGCAATGATTTTAGTTGTTACTCATGATTGAAGCATGGTTCCGTTCATGAAACATTCAACATGGCATATAGTTTCTGCAGACGTAAACAAAATGAAATCCAAACCCGGTTTGTACATTTATCTATACTATTATTTATAAAATGATTTTGCTCGATTGTCAGTTTTTATAATGTTAGTTGATTTTCTTTATTTGTCATTGTTTATTATTTATTTGTCATATTTTTCTTAATTTTAAACAATTTGCTTATTTATTATGTTTTAATAATTTAGTACTGCTTAATTATCATATTTCCATAATTTTGGTTATTTATTTATTTGTTATGTTCTTAATAATTCTAATTGGTAATATAATTTATTTTCTATAATTTAAATTATTTTACGTGGTAATTTTAGTTTTTCTTAATTGTCAACATGAATTCAAATTATTTTGCTTATTTGTTACTTCCCCCATCCCACTTTAAGTGGTGTTTTAAGATTTTTATTTAGTCTCATTTTAAGTGGTGTTCTCACTAATCTAGGTAGAATTTAGTATGATTTGAATTTTATGACCAATTATAAAATACTGTATTTTTTTATTATTGGTTAAACTAGTTTTATTTAATGTATTTTAATGTTACCAAGATAAACTACATAAAAATATGTGTTTTCTTAATCTATGTGCAATAACCTAAAACATCACATAAAGTGGAACAGAGGGAGTATGTTTTATTAATTTTTAAAACTTATTGTCATAGTTCATGATTTAGATTGGAGCATTAGTTTTAGTAAATAACATTTTAAATTGTTAGTTTTTAAACATTTTTAGTGATGATTTATAATGATTATTAATGAGTATCATCAAATTTTAGAAATATTTTTTATAAATAATTTATAATTTTGTTAATCTTATGTTTACTTTAGTAATATTAAATCGTTTATTTTTTTAAAGGGAAGCTTGCTTTTCTGTTATGTCACCTATTATTTTACATTAAAAAATATGACCTAAAAGTGAGAGAATTGCTGTTATATGTAAAATGTTTGTTAGAGTGGCAAATCATGATTAAAATTGCAATGAGAAAATTCAAACCATAATCATTCAGCTAACACAATAACCTTATTACTCATCTATCTTATTAAAACAGAAACATTCTATTGGACCTAACATTTATTTTGTAAATTTTTAAATTAAATACATCTTTATACTTTATAGTTAAACTTACATTAAATCATTAATGTTTCTTTCTTTATACTACTATCTATGTTTCCAAAACAATATATTTATTTCTTTATACTACTATCAATGTTTCCAAACAATATATTTTTTATACTACTATCAATATTTCCAAACAATACAATAATTAATCTTAGTTATGTTATATCTATTATTTTCTTTTTAAAATTTTGTAGAATCGTCATAATTTCATAAATTGTAAACTAATGAACTTTAAAAATTTGGAGTATAAGATTACAAATTATGAAATTATTACAATTTTAAATCAAATTAGATTACATATCGGTCATCCAACAGTTCAATCGGTTAGTCTCGGGTTTTAGTAATTTTTTTAATATGAATATTTTAAAAACCTAAATTGAATTGTCAGATCTCCGAATTAACCAGTATAATCACAATCGGGTTGAATTTAAAAACACTGATTTAAATGCAAAAATATTTTAAATACACTTTTAAAAATTACCAAAATATTTGTTAAGTTATTAGTGAAATTTTTCATCGTAAAATATTCCGCGCTTCCAAAGCGCGGGTCAAGATCTAGTTAATTGTTGAAAATGAACAACCATTAATTATTTCGATTACCATGAGTTAGTTATTTCTTTTCCTTCTGTATCTTTTATTTCGTCCTTTGTCATCTACACTAGTGGTAACATGGCCACCCGTATCTTACCTCTAAATGTGGGAGTTCGAATCCAGACAATCTAGAAGTGGGATGAAGAATTTCGGGCCATTAGGTCATCTAGGCTATTGTAAAAAGAAACAGTTTTATCTTCCATATTTTACAATAATTTTTTTTCACTCTCATAGAAATCAATAAAAATGTATGGTACTCTAGAATAAACTAGGTATTCTAGGTCAGAATTTATATTAAAAATCTAAGAATGGTAATTATTTTGAAACTGAAATATAATGATAAAACAACACTTAATGTAAAATGGAAAATATCAATTTTATTATTTATTTATGTCTCCTTAAACCTAGACGCTAATCTACAGGCTTTTTGCCAACCTTGGAAGAAAGGAACACGCCCACGAGACTGTAATTATAACTTTTGTTCGTCTCTTACACTATAATATGCACTAGGATAAGACTTGCTATTTTTCGCAGGATGAGCTTATATAATAAAAATTAAAAATATATAGTATTGATAAATTAAATATGTATAAGTGTTTGATTTTTATAATATGAACACAATTACGTTCTCTTTATATAATCATTTATATGTTGGGCTGAGCATTTGTAATTGTAACTGAAATTATAGACCGAAATCTATTTTAAATTTATGATGAACCTGATCGATTTGGGCTTAAAATTTTTATCACTTTTTTTACCTATAAAATTGTAATGTAGTTATCAAGTGAATTTTATTACAAAACCAGATTCTTCAGTTGGTTTTAATATTTTATTTTAACATCACTGAGAACCATTTTATTAGTTTTAGAACTAACAGCTTAGTATTATTTCCAAAATCAAATTAATTTGAACTTAGTATTCCACACAATTTTGAAGGGTTTTAACTGGACATCTAAATTGATACAACTAATTTTCTTGTTTAAGTTTTTAGTTGAATATATATATATATATATATATATATATATATTATTTAAGTTGAATATTTATAAATAAAAATTCATATTAATACAATTTTATGATCATTTGTATCTTTTTATAACAAAAAAATTAAGCCATTGATCACAAAAATTTCAAAGTAGGATTTTAAAATTTATAATAATTTATAGTCGTTTAAAAAATCAAAAAATATAATATATAAGAAAATAATCAATTTTTTATTACATGGTTAATGTGATTGTTTAATATCTTTTAACAAAATAAAATTAAAAAGAGCTATGATACAAAAATTGTTATCAAATATTTATTATTTATAATCATTAATTTTCATATATATGTCAATTATATTAGGTAATTCCGTAGTTTTTATTTAAGAAAAGTGCGAGAAATTTCTTTTGTACACTATCTATCAATTTGATAGTTAGTTTAATAAAAATATAATATAAATTAAGATGGACCAACCTATTTTCTAAGAATTCTGAATTTCATTTTCAGGTGACATGTGACTACAAAACAATATTGTAATGTTTCTCAATTAATATATAAGAGATGTTAAGTCATTGATCATTAGTTTTTAACATAATAATTTTAACAGTTTTAGTAATATTGTCGTCTTTTTAAATTCAAAATAACGTATACGAAAAAATCTAAAATTTTAATTTTATATCTAATTTGATTGTTTAATTTATTTAAATAATACAAAACTAAACGAAAAATGGTGGAGGAATATTGATTGTTATCAAATCTTTATTATTAGAATCATTAATTGTCATTTATATATTAGTTATATTTGGTAATTCCGTATCTTTTATTTTAGGAAAGAAAACAAAATAGTAATTGCACATTTTAATTAATTTTATAATTAGTTTAATGAAAACTATAATATATACTTAATTGGACCACATATTTTCTAATGATTCTGAATTTTATTATGGTAATGACAAGTGGTTACACTTAAAGGTTATAATGTTTCTCAATTAATATATAAGAGATGTGACTAGTGTGAGCTCACTTTAATATGTTTGATGTGTATTACTGTTTATATGGATCGGATAACAACCGCTAATTTTTTTTTGTTACGTTTTCTTTCTCTCCGAAAGTATCTTCTCAAGCTCTCAACCCATAAGCACGTCTCAGTTTGTACTGTTGAATTAAATAATATCACTAAAGTTTAAACATTCGAATTGCGAGTTATGAAAATGATTAAAAGGCAATAAGTAGACTTTAAAGTACAAGAAAAGGACGTTTCGAAAATACAGGTATCCTTATTTAAGTTAAAATTAAAACCGCCACTAGTCCATGGATATATAAAGTTGATGTATGAAATATTTTGTACGTCCACAAATTATTGGATGTTATTCTGAAAGTATAGAAGATATTATTTGAGATCGGTTTTCAATTTCATTGCGAGCGTAATAATGTCTCACCAAGAGACCTACTCACATGCACTAGCTATCAATTTCATACGAACTCACATAGAGGTGTAATGAGGGTTTGCTTTTACTATGACTTAAGCCCGATTCAGTTTGAAATTTGACCGGGTACAGTCGTTGGATTAATTTGATTAATTCAGATTTAATTTGCAGTTCATGACAAACAAAAACTAGTATATATATATATATATATATATATATATATATATATATATATAATATTTTATGTTTAAAATTTATTCATAATTAACATTATTTTTAATTTATATACTAAGAGTATGACTAAGGGGAAGACCCATTTGAAGTTGAAGTTTTTATGGCATGATTTGATTGTCTCTTATATTTCTTATTTAAAAATGTTTTTTTAGTTTTTTAATTAAAAACTAAGAGACGTATCCAATGTTTTGAAAACCGACCCGGAGACTGAACCGGACTAACTACCGGATCACTGGATCATTGGGTCGACCGCGGGTGAACCGCGGGTGAACCACATATTAAAAAATAAATTAATTTTATTATATAATAATATATTAGTTACGTTAATTTTATTATATAATAATATATTAGTTACGAAAATAAAAATATAGAAACCAAAGTTAATATTTTCTATATGTTTTTTAAAACATAAAATAGTAGTTTGGATATGTATATATTTTATGTTTAAAAAATATTTAGAAAATACTTAACTTTACTTTTTTATATTTTCATTTTCATTTGATATACAAACTATCAAAAAATAGCTTAGATTATTTAAAATAGAAACATGTAAAACAAAAAAAAATCATTTATTAATCGGCAAAGAATAGAGTTGTAAAACTTAGAACTTTGAATAAATTTTACTACAGATTTATAGTAAACAAAATAATCAAAAAGGAAAAAGGAAGAAGAAAAAAAAGATACAGAGTCAGTAGAGACTACCAGAAAAAAAGAACGATGGAAAAAAAAAACCGAAAGAAACCTAATTTTTAATTGGAAATTTAGAATATAAAAGAGAATTTAAAATATAATTAAAGATTTAGAAAATTTAAAAATTATCTATTGGTTCAACCACTGGTTCAACCGGTACCGGGTTTCGGATTTTAATGGGTTTTTTCGGGTTTTTACGGGTTTCTAAATTTTGGATTTTTCACAAAACCCGAACCGGATTTATCTCGGATCACCGAGTTTACCGGTTCAACCGCGGATCCGGATCGGGTTTCAAAACACTGGACGTATCTTATATTACACTAATAATTTCACCCTAAAAGATCTCATTGATCATGGTCTAAAGATATATTAAACCAGGTTTGATCGAGTCGAACCATCTTGAACCATGATCCAAATATTTTTCGATTCAGCTTATATTCTGATTTTAAAAACACTGATTTCTTTCAAATCATCAACCCTTAAACTTGTGATCTTGAAGGTCCGTTTCCTCTGGAAATTTAGTATATGACGTTTTTTTGTAAAGACAATCGTACCACCGTATAATTAAATATACAAATCTTAAGATTACTTGTACCGTGATGAGTCATTAATTATTATTGTAAGAATATACCAGGAAATTTTGTAATATGTAGAATTTAGACCATAAATCTGTAATGGATTCGAATAATTTGTGGCACCAAGAAAATACCTCCATGAAAACAAATCAACAAGTGGGCAGCATTTGATCGCTATATCTCAAAGTAATGTTTCTTTTTTTGCTAAAAATCTCAAAAGTAATGTTCTCCAGTCATTTTTAATTTCCACCCTATTTATGTATCATGTCCCCATATTATTTACTTGCCAATCCCATAAAGTGTTATTTAGTTGTTATGATTAGTTTAATCAATAAGATGATTTGCACACCCAAGAAAAAAGCTAATAAAATGCTTTTGCATGAGAGCCAATAAAATACGTAGAACATATAATCAAGTTATATAGTTCGACGCATCCTACGGTCTAATTATATATAATTATATAAGAGTTGCAGAAAATTAAAATCTGAACAACTATATACCAAAAATGAAAATGTAACTTGAAAAATCTGAAGTGGCATGTAAAGGAAAAATGATATGTGAGAAAGAATGGTGGCTAATTATTAGAAACGGAATCTTCTTCTTTTTCTTTTACACAAATGTTTATAATTTATATTTGAATCTTTTTTTTGAGGGGCTAACAATGATGACGACCCAACACTAAATATGTATATTCAAACATGTATATTCAAACATGAAAGTTTATTTTAAAAAATTATATAAGCTTTAACGATCGTTTGTGAGAAACGAAATTATTGGGTAGATATATTGATCACAATATCTTGAATCCGAAAACATAGCTATTTTGTAAGTTGTAACCCAATTTCATAAATGACATTATTGAAAATTTTCCTCTTTTTGCTATATATGGTTTTTTCGAGAAAAAATGAGCTTGTGCGTAGCATACTATCAGAGTTAGCTTTTACTTTTGTTTTGACACGAAAAAGGTCAACATTTAGTGAGGAGGACATAAAGAAGTTTTGGGCAGATGATTTCTCATGGTGTTGAGGAGCAAAAGTCTATTGTCGAAGACTCTAATTAATTAATCCAACGGAACATTTCTAACCTATATGTTTTTCGCAGTTGTGAAATTTATATATGTCGCCTATATTCAATAATATACACTTTGTAGTAGCAATCGAGTTCTTAAATAAAAATAAACCATTCTTGTTTTAATGAATATCTCAAAAGTTTAGCTTCAGATGGTAACTTGTTTGTTGATCGACATTTTTTTGAGCAGCTTATGATTGATTAAAGACATGGGAGAATTAGTCTTCAGATGGTAACAGTTCTGAAGACTTTCCAGATGTACTAACTCGAATATGAAATTCCTCCAAGAGAGATTAGGAGAGTTTGGAGAGAAGAAGGTTGTGGTTGAATTTTCTGTATTTTTTATTTAATTGGATGGGATGGACCATTTAGTTGTATTTCAATTTAGCTAGACCGATGTTATATTAATGACTGTATAACCCTAAAAGAGTCATACAGTCATTACCCAAATTGTAATTTTTGAGTATTCAAGTTATTAAGTTTGTAATAAAAATGTGTAATATTCGTATATTTTGGTCAACCACATTTGTCATGCCACCAAGTTCGTTACCGTCGATCGGTTATCAGTGAGGTCATTGTCAATGTCAACTATAGAAATTGAGAATAATTGACATATTTTGATTTTTCCGTAACCTTTCTTGGCTTGACCACAGTAACAAACGTAAGCTACAATTAGAATTTTGATGTGGTATGTGGATGCTCTAAACAAAGGCCAAGCAAAATGAAATTAACTTCTGAGCCTTTATAATACACTCTTGAGCCTAGGCCCAACTCATTACTTCCTTCTTGAGCCTAGGCCCAACTCATTACTTCCTAATCTGATTATTATTATCATTGCAAATAAACCTACTCTTAAAAAATATCGTGAGGTGGGGGCCTTAAAGGCTTATCAAGTTTAAGACAAAACAAAATACCCATTGTCAGAACCCACGAACTTAGTACACAGGCTTCAAACCGTAAGGGTATAATTGTCATTTCCGTATGCTGAAGCCCTAATATTCCATCGCTTTATTAAACCATCTTCAAGCCGTAAACTCATATCTGAGTTCACTCTTTACTTCGATTAGGGATTTTTCGTTTTACTCGTTTTTTGATCTATTGTTTGTTCTGTTGAATGCCCAATGATGGATAAATTTTTATATAGAGCGGTTGTATTTGGATAACGCTCCGGCTTGTTGTGTATTATTCCTTTTAAGTCTTTGAGCATAGCTACCATTCGTCCCCGATTGCATTCACACGCGCACATCTCACTATCACCTACCATTCACACACGTGCGTCGGTTGCGAATTAGCTTTGTTTAGGGGCTTTTAGGGTTTGCTGGAGTTTTATCCATTTACTTGCAATTTGCAAGCCGTGAATGATCAGATTATAGCTATGAGATCTGAGGGCTTTTTTATTTATTTTATAAAGTTTCGATTTTTATTGGTCTGTTTAGCCCGTTGATGTTAAAGCTTGATACTTTCTGAGTGGTGCCCTGGTTTTTCAATGTTTTGATCACATAGTTATCATTGCGACTCTTTATCATCATCATCATCATCATCTCCAACTTCTTCTTCTTCTTCTTCCTCTCCTTCGCTGTCTGCTTGTGTTACTGCTTCTACTGCTACTACTACTGGTTTACTGCAATGATAGCTATGTGACATTTTGATAACTGGATTTTGATGCGCCACTAATGACAGATTTATCTGAAATTCTGAGGGTTTTAATGTTACTATTTAAAATTTTAGTTTTGATTTTATTTATTGGTTTTTTTTCTTTGGTTTCTCTTGCATTATGGCAAATCTGGTTGAGATATATTTTAGCCCTGTGATGATGAATAGAATATGTCTTTGAGTTGTGCCGCTTGGTTGTTTCTTGCTGAGCCTCATCATCTCGTTTCTTCAACCTCTCTCTCTCTTTCTCTATATACAGCACACACACACATATATACATGATTGTTGCAGTAGTGGTGATGATGTGGCATGGTGGAACAATAACCAATGCGTTGCGCAATCAATGATTTAGGAATTGCTCCAAGTACCTGAGGGCTGTGTACTCCTATTCTGCAGCTTATTGAACTCAACCTTAATGGCGAAAGGAACTACGGTTTTGTTTGATTTTGGCGATTATAATCTGTATATGTAATTGAAAACAAAATCTGCATTACGTGATTCACATTAATACATATGAAATTAAAAATTTTGGACGTCTCTGCAAATAAAAAGTTGATTGAATAAAAAACTGTTCTTTTGTTCCAGTTATATCTTATGTTTATTTAATTAAGACGCAATAATACCACTCGAGTGTTTTGGAATGGTCCAAGCTCCACAAAACAGGCCTAAATTACCACCAAATATCCTCTACTTGGATTACCACCAAAATGGCCCAAGCCAAATCTCATATCTTATTCGATAAAACAAAACGCTTTCGTAGATTACTAATGCTTAGATTAGTTTATCTACCAAAAACGCGTGCATGGGTAATTTTTGAATAAATTAATTATGTCGACAAATTTCGAGTATCCGAACCTGATAGACTTTTTTGATTATACAACACTCCAAATTGGAAATGATTGTATGGTCGACCTAGAATATTCTGATCTGTGATAAAGAAGCCGGCATTTGTTTCGGACCGACCCAATCAACCAACAAGGCCGACAAAATCAACTTGATTACTTTCAAACGGTTTTGATCCTACACTTAAAATAATGCAACCTTTAATCCAGAATTTCAATACTTTATTTGGTAGAATTATTCTGTGATTAATAAAATAATAATTTTGAGAACGTATAGACTATATTACAATATCCCAATAATATTTTCAAAAATTCCTATATTGAGTCTTCGTGATAATTATTCTTAAGTCTATGAAAATTATTCAATGATATCCAGACAAGTAGCCTGAGTCAGCCCATTACGGACAGGGACAAAACCGGAACTATAAAAAAAGATCATTCTCTTTGCTTTCACCTCTCCCATTCCAATACCGAAACTCCCAACCAATGACAACGCAGAGAACACAACTTCCCCAATAATTACCATTTCACCCTTACAAGCCTCTCACGATTCCACCCGCCACCACGGAGACACCAATGGAGTCATCGCCGATCAACCGTCTACCACCGGACTCACTCCACCAGATCTTCTCCTCCCTCCCCCTCCGTCAAATCATGATCTGCAGATCCGTCTGCAAGTTCTTCAACCACCTCCTAACCTCACAGCCCTTCACAGAGATCATCTCAACTCGTCCTCCTCTCAACCTCCTCGCTCTCCGTCCCCCGCACCATCATCACAGACACCGCCACGTGTCCATCCCCCACCCCCACATCAACGTGTACGATCCAGACGAGAATCGGTGGCTCAGATTCAACCTCGACTTCCTCCCTTTCCGCTCCCCGCAGCCCGTGGCCTCCTCGAGCGGACTCATCTACCTCTGGTGCGAGTCGGTTAACTCGGCCGACTCGTGCAAGTCCCTCGTGGCATGTAACCCTCTGACTCGTCAGTTCAAGGTGTTGCCTCAGCTCGGCTCGGCTTGGTCGCGGCACGGGACCGTTCTCGTCGACTCGGTTAACAGAGTCATGGTCTTGACCGAGCTAGCCGCTCTGTATTACTCAGGGACCGTGGTGGCTAACCGGTGGCTCAAGTTCTCGTCGAACTTACCGTCGAAACCGAGAAGCCCTGTCCTGACGTCGACGTCCGTGTTCGCGCTATGCGACGTCGGATCGCCGTGGAGAAGCCAGTGGAAGCTCTTCTCGTGTAGGCTCACGAGCCTCGCGGTGGTGACGGCTCACACGAACTGGACTTGCTTGGAGAGGCACGAGTGGGGAGATATATTCGATATCATAAAACGACCGCGTTTGGTGCGCGGGGAGGGGGAGGATAAGCTGCTGATGATCGGGGGGTTGAAGTCGACGTTCTCGTTGAACCCGGCGTGTTCGACGATTCTGATTCTTAGGCTTTGTTTGGAGGGGTTGGAGTGGGAGGAAGCTGGGAGGATGCCGCTTGAGATGTACAGAGGGTTTCAGGAGTCGAGTAAGTTTAAGGTGTTTGGTGGTGGTGATAGGGTTTACTTCTCTGCTAAGAGGATTGGGAAGCTTGCGATGTGGGATTGTTGGGATGGGTGGAGATGGGTTGATGGTGTTTCTGGTTATGGTGATGGGTTGTGTCGTGGGTTTGTGTTTGAAGCTAAGCTTACATTGATGCAATGAATGGTTGTTTGTGTGCTTTTTTGTTTGTTATTGTTGGTGTTCTTTAAGCTGTTTTTATGTCTTGTCATGGTGCTTTGTGTTGTTCTTGAATCTAGAGAGACTGTGCTTATAGGACTTATATCTCTGTCTTTCAAATGGTATTTGAGTATACAATACAACTGATTCGTGAGACCGTCATCATCATCATGTTCATTCGTTGGTCTTGAACTGAACATTAAGTTGCCTTAAGCTTCAAGTCATCAAGAAGATCGTACTTGTGTACTTCATTTCTTGAGGGAGTAAAAGAATCTATGAAATTTTTGTGTCGATTAAAAATAAAAAAAAATCAGTGAAGTAAATGGTGTTTCCGACCATATCTCTTTGATGTAACTAAGCAATGTGCCTCCATTGAAACTTAACTTCCTTGTTAGTCAATTCTAACACCAATCATGTACTATAAACATGCATCTGATGATGATATCATTAGCTTGAAGCTGAAGGAACGTGCTTGATGATGTGGATTTGATATTTAACTAATCATACCTTACTGGACACGTAAGGTTTAATATGGGGCCATAGCCTATGCATATGTCAGGAACCATTATGTTCGGTCTATAGATGATCGAACAAAATCATAACCAATGCGTCAATCGTATTGAGAAATATTTTGGGTTGTCTTGGTTCAGGTTTAAGTTTAGATTCTTATAGAACCACAGTTTCTTAGCTCCAGAATTAGCATCTACGACCAATTGTGTATTAGTAATGAGAACATACCACGGATACATAAATATTCAGTTGAACTTTTTTTTTTCAGTATAAGCGATGGCAAACATATTTCCTGTGGTGACCAATCATCAAAGCAAAGCTAAACTTTGACCTGTGGTGGATATATACCTGATTAGTGAAAACGCACAAGACAAAACATTCTTCAAATGAAAACTCAACCTGAAGCAATCAGATACATACTCTCCATCAGGAGTAGCTTTTGATTCTAGTTGTGGCAGTCTCAAACTTCAAATCCTGAATAAGAGAATTTGAGAAACTTCTACAAAGATATCTCATTAAGCTGACAACTACCCTAAAGCTAAACCCCTAATGGTCTTAATTTTAGCACGAGAGGCCTTTTGAAAAACACTAAATCCTACCTTAATGAGCGTAATTTAAGCATGATGGGCCTTCTTCTGAAACCCTAAATCCAATTCAGTCGCCTGAGTCTTCTTCTCAACTCAAGCTCGAGAGTACGAGACTAAGTGAAATGGGGACCGTGATATGCTCTTCTCTTTCTCTCTGTAGTTTAGCTCCGTGATATGCTCTTCTCTTTCTCTCTGTAGTTTTAAGATTTTTCAAAGGGTTCGTCTTTTCGAGTTTAAGCTATTACGAGAATGTGGTTGTTTGCAGTGATTCGCTGTAGTTTTGAAGCGAAGCAATTTGATTACTTGTTTTTTTTTTGGTGTTAGGTTAATTTTGATTTTGAAGCAAAGATGGTGAGGCCGTATGGGATTAAGGTGGTGAACAAGAGGAAGGAGAGACACGACAAGGAAGAAGAAGAGGAGCAGCCTCCTAAGTTTGAGCAGAAACAAAAACAAAAAGAAAGGGCGAAAAGAGAAGCCACCGAGGAGGAAGAGAATGAGGAAGCAGCAGATGATGAGCTTGATGTGGGTGGGATACCTCCTATTATCGTGTCTGATAATAACAAGGACCAGACTGGTGTTATTTTTGTGCTTGACAAGGCCTCTCTCGTGTTGGGGAAATAAGGCACACTGCGCAGCGGAACTTAACTGTCGTGTTTCTCCTAACCTTGTGTGAACCTGTGAGGAAAATACTTCGACGATAGCAGAATATAGTATAAGCAGAAACTAAATGAGACAAGCACTTTTTACGTGGAAAACCTCTTCGATGTGAGAAGGAAAAACCACGGAACCGTAGTCCACTCAACAATCCACTATATAAATGTATGTGAGTACAACCATGTCCTCCCTGTTCAACAACCTGAACAGAACAGAGACTCTAGCTGCGATCTCCAACACAAGAACAACAACAACAAGAGAGCAACACAAAGCTTCAAAACCGACAGCAACAAAACGACCTCAGCTCACAAGGATTCCGGCAACCAGAGACTAATCCCACCGTACAAATCCAAGATGAACAAGTCAACAACACCTCTGCCAAATCTCAGCTCAATCAGAGAAGATCTCACCGTCGGATTTACCAAACACTCAAGACAGCACTGCTGAAGAACTGTGACGACCAGCTTCACCAAAACCCAGACAACAGAAGATCCAACCATTAGAATCCAAATCCCTTCGGTGAACCTTTAACCTACTGACTGAAGAAGCTTCCCACAAAATATCAGCCCGATCAGGATCCGTTTAACCCTCCAAACTCTGCCTTGACAAACCCAGACGAATCTGTCTTCTTCTCTCTTTTTCTCTCTTTTGTCTTAAGAGTCTTCTTGAGTACTCTTCTTTCTTTTTTTATGTTATGTATGCTGTGATTAGCACAAATTAGGTTAATAGACTTTATATGGTGTCTCACTAACTCTAATAACCTCCAAGGCTCAATACTAATCTCATGGACTAATACCAATGGCCCAACTTCCAAGTTTGGTTATCACCAACCAAACCCAATGGGTTTCCTCCATCTAGAAGGAACCCAACAAACTCCCCCTCCGACTATGTGGAGGAAATAGCCATTTCGGCTATCCCTCGACATACTTCAAGCTTTCCCCTCGGCAAAGACTTTGTCATCATATCAGCTCCATTATCATCCGTATGAACTTTTGCAAGTTCCACTTCCTTAGAAGCAACCACATCCCGTATCCAATGATACCTCCTCTGAATGTGTTTCGACTTCGAATGAAATGTAGAAATCTTCCCGAGACAAATGACGCTTTGACTATCACAAAGCAACTCATACTTTTCTTGCTTGAAACCGATCTCTTCACAGAAGTTCTTCATCCACAACAACTCTTTACAAACTTCAGTTGCAGCAATGAACTCTGCCTCAGTGGTAGATAGTGCAACGCACTTTTGCAGCCTTGACTGCCATGCCACAGCTCCACCCGCAAATGTTACTAAGTAACCCGAAGTAGACTTGCTAGAATCAACATCTCCAGACATGTCAGAATCAGTGAAACTAACCAGCAAAGGCTTCTTACCCCCAAATGTAATCTTCAGATCAAAAGTCCCTCGGAGATATCTCAAAATCCACTTCACAGCATTCCAATGTTCTCTTCCCGGATTGGAGATAAACCTGCTGACAACTCCAACGGCGTAGGCTAAATCCGGTCTTGTACAGACCATGGCATACATCAAACTACCCACTGCAGAAGCATATGGAACCTTCGCCATATCTTCTTTCTCCTCATATGTCTTCGGACTCTGTTGACTGCTCAGTCTTAAGTGTGGTGCAAGCGGAGTACTCAACACTTTAGACTTGTCCATGTGAAACCTTTTAAGTACCTTTTCAATGTACCTCTCCTGAGACAAGTGAATCATCTTCTCACTTCTGTCTCTAACAATTCTCATACCGAGAATCTGTTTCGCTGGACCCATATCTTTCATGGCAAAGGACATCCCGAGCTGCTCTTTCAACTCCTTAATTCTGTCCATGTTCCTGCCCACAATCAACATATCATCGACATACAACAACAAGATGATAAAATCATCCTCACCAAACACCTTCACAAATACGCACTGGTCTGAATCAGTCTTTGCATAACCATGCTCCCCCATAACAGACTTGAACTTTATGTACCACTGCCTCGGTGCTTGCTTCAGTCCATAAAGGCTTTTCTTCAAGCGGCAAACCAATTTTTCTTTGCCCTCTTTAACATAGCCTTCCGGTTGTTCCATGTAAATCTCTTCCTCCAAATCACCATGAAGGAAAGCAGTCTTCACATCCATTTGCTCAACCTCTAGATCAAGGCCCGCTGCCAATCCAAGCACAACCCGAATGGATGACATCTTCACAACAGGAGAAAAGATTTCATCATAATCAATCCCCTTCTTTTGGCTGTAACCTTTCACAACCAATCTAGCCTTGTATCGAGGTGGCTTTCCATCCTCATGCTTAATTCTGTACACCCACATATTAAGCAAAACCTTCTTGCCCTTAGGCAATTCCACCAACTCAAAAGTGTGATTCTCTTCAAAAGAATCCATCTCCTCATCCATGGCTCCAAACCAAAGATCCTTGTGTTCATCTTCCAAAGCTTCATAATAGCTTTCAGGCTCTCCCCCATCAGTAAGTATAACATACTCACTAGGATCATACCTTGTCGACGGTTTAAGACCCCTTGTGGATCTTCTAACAACAGTAGGTTGGTTCTCAGCAGCTGGTGTCTCACCATGATCGTCACCATGATCACCATTGCCATCTTCATGTGCGGGAGCATCTGCACCGGGTGTACCATCCTGAACCTCAACCTCAACTTCACCGTGGACTGATGTAGAAGGAGTAGCCTCTATATCGATCAAACCTTCATAAACCTGAGTTGGAATTTTGGACTTTTCAATGTCCTTAATTGTTTGATCCTCCATGCACACAACATCTCTGCTCCTTACGAGCTTCTTCTCAACGGGATCATAAAATCGGTACCCGAACTCATCCTGACCATAACCGATGAACACACACTGCCGCGACTTCATCTCAAGCTTCGATCTATCAACCTTGGGAATATGAACAAATGCCTTACACCCAAAGACCCTCAAGTGACTGTAAGAAACATCCTTACCAGTCCAAACTCTTTCTGGAATATCACCCTCCAATGGAGCACTTGGTGACAAATTCAGCACATGAACCACCGTGTTCAAAGCTTTTGCCCAGAAAGTCATCGATAAGCCTGACTGTGAGATCAAACATCTCATCCTCTCGACAATCGTCCTGTTCATCCTTTCAGCCAACCCGTTCAACTGTGGAGTATAAGGTGGCGTGAACTGATGCCTTATTCCATGTTCTTTGCAATAAGCATCAAATGGTCTGATGTACTCTCCACCATTATCACTGCGGATACACTTCAGCTTCTTCCCCGTTTGTCTCTCCACCAACGCCACAAAATGCTTGAAATATTCCAGCACCTGATTCTTCGTCCTCATAGAAAATACCCATAACTTTCTTGAATGATCATCAATGAAAGTCACGAAATATGATGCGCCGCCAAGAGATCTTGTCTTCATTGGACCACACACATCTGAGTGTACCAAATTCAGTACCTCAGGTTTCCTAGAAGGCGCAGAAGACTTGAAAGATACCCTGTGTTGTTTTCCCGCAAAGCAATGCGAACACTTCTGCAGGTGCAAACCAGAGATTCCTGGAATCACCTCATTCTTAGACAACACAGCCATTCCCTTCTCACTCATGTGACCGAGTCTCTTATGCCATATCTCCATGGCATTATCATTCTCCACCGCGTTAACAGCATCCTTGGAGACCTTAGCCTGCATCCAATAGAAAGATGAAGACTTCTCACCTCGAGCCACAATCAAAGAACCACGAGAGAGCTTCCATTTACCACCACCGTGCAAACTGAAATAACCCTCATCATCAAGTCTTCCCGTTGATATCAGATTCATCCGAATATCAGGAACACGCTTAACATCCTTAAGCACCAGCTTAGTACCAAGACTAGTCTCCAAGCAAACATCACCAATGCCATCAACCTGAGCCATCGCATCATTCCCCATCTTCACAGAACCATAATTACCCGTAGTATAGGTAGAAAACAAATCCCGCTGTGATGTGGCATGAGTAGTAGCTCCACTATCAGTCACCCAACTGGTGTCCTGGCATGCGACATTAATGGCATCACCCTCAAGAAGAATGAGAAACTGATCTTCAGTGACAGTCACCCGATCCACCTTTTCTTCTTGATTTCCTTGCTGCTTGTTTTTCAACTTCCAGCAATCCTTCTTCATGTGCCCTTTCTTATGACAGAAATAGCACTCCATATTTGCAAATCTATTAGACTTGATCCTGCTCCTGTTCTTGTCCCTCTTGGGATCTCTACTTGAACTCCTCCCCCTTGACTCAGTAACAAAGACATCTGAACGCGAACTGCTAGCATTGGACTGCCTTCTTGCTTCCTCATTAAGAACACTGTTCTTCACTGAATCCATCGAAATAACACCTTCCGACGCGGAGTTACAAAGAGACATCCTGAAAATCTCCCAAGAATCCGGTAAAGTACCGAGAAGCCACAGACCGTGAATCTCATCATCAAACTTGATGCCCATATCAGACAGCTTGTTGAGTAATCCCTGAAACGCATTCAAGTGATCTGTCATCGGAGTCCCCTCCTGATACCTCAGCTCAATCAACTTCTTGATCATGTACATCTTGTTATTTCCGGTCTTCCTAGCATATAACTGCTCCAGCTTCTTCCACAAAGAACGAGCATCCATCTCAGTCTCAATATGATGCAACACATTATCATCTACCCACTGCCTTATCAACCCACACACTTGGTGATGCTGCAGCTTCCACTCTTCATCCGTCTTCTTCTCGGGTTTCTTCTCCTCGAAGACAGGAACATGGAATTCTTTAACAAAGAGCAAATCCTCCATCTTGCCCTTCCAAAGATGATAATTGGCACCATTCAAGCTTATCATCCTGCCCATATTTTCCATCCTGCCCATATTCTCCATCATTCACACAAGCAACAATAACCTGAAGTTATCAAACCCAAAGCCCTAAAACCAGAAGCTCTGATACCACTCTGTTGGGGAAATAAGGCACACGGCGCAGCAGAACTTAACGGTCGCGTTTCCCCTGATCTTGTGTGAACCTGTGAGGAAAATACTTCGACGATAGCAGAATATAGTATAAGCAGAAACTAAATGAGACAAGCACTTTTTACGTGGAAAACCTCCTCGATGTGAGAAGGAAAAACCACAGGACCGTAGTTCACTCAACAATCCACTATATAAATGTATGTGAGTACAACCACGTCCTCCCTGTTCAACAACCTGAACAGAACAGAGACTCTAGCTACAAAGAGCTATCTCCAACACAAGAACAACAACAACAAGAGAGCAACACAAAGCTTCAAAACCGACAGCAACAAGACGACCTCAGCTCACAAGGATTCTGGCAACCAGAGACTAATCCCACCGTACAAATCCAATATGAACAAGTCAACAACACCTCTGCCAAATCTCAGCTCAATCAGAGAAGATCTCACCGTCGGATTTATCAAACACTCAAGACAGCACTGCTGAAAAACTGTGACGACCAGCTTCACCAAAACCCAGACAACAGAAGATCCAACCGTTAGAATCCAAATCCCTTCGGTGAACCTTTAACCTACTGACTGAAGAAGCTTCCCACAAATTATCAGCCCGATCAGGATCCGTTTGACCCTCCAAACTCTGCCTTGACAAACCCAGACGAATCTGCCTTCGTCTCTCTTTTTCTCTATTTTGTCTTAAGAGTCTTTTTGAGTACTCTTCTTTCTTTTCTTATGTTATGTCTGCTGTGATTAGCACAAATTAGGTTAAGAGACTTTATATGGTGTCTCACTAACCCTAATAACCTCCAAGGCCCAATACTAATCTCATAGACTAATACCAATGGCCCAACTTCCAAGTTTGGTTATCACCAACCAAACCCAATGGATTTCCTCCATCTAGAAGGAACCCAACATCTCGAAGTTGCCAAAGTTAGAAAGGTAGTGTCTTCTGCACTAACACCACCCTTGTGTAAAGATAGCAGCCTCTTGTGTGCTAAATTGCTAATCGATATGTCTTATTCGTTTTTTTTTTTGCAGACTTACCAGCTACTAAACTCTGATGATCATGCTAATTTCTTGAGGAAGAATGGCAGAGATCCTGGTCATTACAGGCCAGACATCACTCATCAGGTTCCGATTTTTTTTTAATTATTTTTTTCCAAGTGATATAAACGATCTTGAGTGTGATCTTTCTCTCTATTCATTCAGGCTCTTCTGATGATTTTGGATAGTCCGGTCAACAAGGCTGGGAGGTTGAAAGCGTGTATGTTAGAACAGAACAAGGTGTTCTTTTTGAAGTTAAGCCTCATGTTCGTATACCAAAAACTTTCAAGCGTTTCGCTGGAATCATGTGTGAGTGAGTTCTCCTTTGTTTTTGTTACCCTTTTTTTGTTTCTTAATCCCAGCAACATTGTTGGTTTTTTTTTTTGGCAGTGCAATTGCTACAGAAGCTTAGCATTAGCGCAGCTGAGAGCCGTGAGAAGCTTATGCGGGTGATCAAGAACCCTGTGACAAACCACTTCCCGCCTAACTGTAGAAAAATAGGTAACAAGAGGAAGAGTCCATAGTTTCCTCCCACATTATCGCATTAGGATTAGCTTAAGAAGAATGATTGTTTTTTTCTTTAATCAGGGTTCTCGTACAGCTCTGAAAAGCTGGTCAATATGCACAAGCACCTCTCTACTGTCTGTCATGAGACCGACACTGTTTTTGTGGTTAGTTATCTCCAAATATTTCTTTCTTCTATTCCGCCAGCACAAAGTGATAGGTTTTAGCTTTCAGCTTCTTACATATATAACCAAATCCTATTCTCAAACATGTGCCTTATTATTTCAGCTTGGTGCGATGTCACGCGGGAAAATAGAGTGCGACTATATCGATGATTTTTTGGCCAGTAAGTCTGTCTTCCCTTAACTCATCATCCTTTGTGGAAAGAAATAAATGAGATTTTTAAATGATGAAAACATATGTTCTGAAAGAGGTTTCTTTGGTTTGTTCAGTTTCAGGGTATAGGAAAGGTATTTTCATATATCTATCAAGATACAAGAGAGCTACAATATATACACAGCAGAGAGTAGGGAAGATATTTACACATTCCTAAAACAGAGGAACTAGAATCGTATGCAGTAAATGGCGTATCCTTATCATATATCTCTTTATCTCTTACACGCCCCCTCAAGATGGAGTGGGTGAGCACACTCCAATCTTGTGTCTGAGTTCTAAGAACCGTGCCCGAGAGAGAGGTTTAGTGAGGGCATCAGCCAGTTGATCACGTGTGTTGACATGAGCTACTGCAAGGGCACCTTTTTGGACTTGATTGCGGACGAAGTGGTAGTCGATGGCTATGTGTTTCATCCTTGAATGGAACACTGGATTTGCACAAAGAAAAGTTGCTCCCACATTGTCACAGAATATGACTGGTGCAGTTGGTAGTGAGACGCCCAGTTCGGAGAGAATGTTGCAAATCCAATTTATTTCTGAGGCTGCATTGGCTACTGCTCTGTATTCCGCTTCAGTTGACGACCTTGCGACCCCATTTTGCTTCTTTGATGACCACGATATCGGGTGTTTGCCGAGATAGACAATATAGGAGTTGGTAGACACGTAGTCATCAGAGTCACCGGCCCAGTCTGCATCTGAGTATCCCTGGAGAACCAGTTTATTCTTCGCAGAGTAGTAGATGCCGTGGTCCGGTGTTCCAGCTAGGTATCGAAGTATCCGCTTAGCTGCTTGCCAGTGATCTTCTGTTGGGATGTGCATGAATTGCGACAGCTTATTCACAGCAAAAGCAATGTCCAGACGCGTGAACTGAAGGTACTGAAGGCTTCCGATCAGGCGTCTATACTTCGTGGCATCCAGAAGAGCAGTGCCGGAGCTGAGATGAAGCTTGGGTGATGATGCCATGGGCGTTGAAACAGGTTTGGCGTTTGTCATGTCGTACTTGTGCAGCAGGTCTAGTATGTATTTTCTTTGGCATAGGTGAAGCCCATGAGTTGTTCTGCGAGCTTCGATGCCCAGAAAATAGTTAAGATCTTCTGCATCTTTAACAGAGAACCTCTCTAAAAGTAAAGTAAGAACTCGCTGGATACCAGTCGTTGTGTTTCCGGTTATCAAGATGTCATCAACATATATGAGGAGATAGATGTGTTGACTACCAGTGTGAAGGACGAACAATGATGTATCTGCCAGAGAGTTCTGAAACCCGAGACTGAGAAGAAAGGTTCGTAGCTCGATATACCATGCCCGTGGGGCTTGTTTGAGACCGTAGACAGCTTTGTGGAGACGACAGACATAATCTGGTCTGTCTGCGTCAACGAACCCTGGGGGTTGATCCATGTATACTTCCTCCTTAAGCGTGCCTTGTAAGAAGGCGTTGTTGACGTCTAGCTGCTTTATAGGCCAAGAGTTAATGACTGCTACATCGAGGACCATTCTTAAGGTTGTCGCCTTTATGACCGGACTAAAGGTTTCGATGTAGTCCCGACCAAACTCTTGATTGTACCCCTTAGCAACGAGACGCGACTTGGAGCATTTGTGCGTCCCATCAGCATAGTACTTGTCTTTGTATAACCATCGGCATCCAACAACATTATATTCTGGCTTCCTGGGAACAAGGCTGTAAGTTCCATTGCGGGCGAAAGCATCAATTTCCGTAGACATCGATCCTCTCCATCTCTTGTCTTTGAGAGCTTGGGCGATGGTGGTCGGTTCTGAAGGTCTAGATGATAGTCGTGCAGCAGAGTAGTTGTATTTGGGATTGGGTTTGGAGATTTGATTCTTTCTGCGAGTGACCATAGAGTGTTGATTCGCTGGTGGAGGAGAAGGTGACGGTGGAGGAGAAGGTGACGGTGGAGGAGAATGTGACAGTGGAGGAGAAGGTGACAGTGGAGGAGGCAATGAGCTGGAAGTCGCAGATGAATGAGCACCAGCGGAGGTTTGCGGGTTCATGGGTGGACTTGATGATGACGATACAGAGTGAGATGACGATGGTGTTGTCACAGGTGTGTTGTCGCCTTGCGGTGAACTGGAGCCAGTCGGTAACTCTGCACTCATAGTAGCATCATTAGTAACACTAATAGAAGGAGTTGTAGAGTTTACCTGTTCAGACGAGTGAGGCTCTGAGCTCGTGGTTCCCGTTTGCTGTACGAGAGGTGGTATAAAGAAGGGTATTTTTGTGACTGGTGGGGATGTGTACGGTTGTGTGGTGTCGGGTGAGGACGGTTTTGGTGGTGGGGTGTTGAGTTTGTGGAACGGAAACTCTGTCTCATCGAACCTGACATGACGGGAAACATAGATTCGGCCAGTGCTAGGTTGCAGACACAAATAGGCGCTTTGAGTTGGTGAGTAACCAATGAACACACAAGGCGTCGATCTGTCCTCAAGTTTGTGACTTGTATAAGGTCTTAGCCATGGAAAGCAGAGGCAACCGTAGACCCTTGTCTTGGAGTAGTTTGGTTGCGTCCCAAAGAGTTTGTGTAGAGGTGTATCCATGTTTAACACGGGTGTGGGGAGGCGATTGATCAAGTAGTTTGCAGTTGCAAAGGCATAGGTCCAGTACTTCTTAGGCATGACGGCATGAGTGAGTAAGGTAAGGCCAGTCTCTACCAGATGACGATGCTTTCTCTCTGATATTCCATTATGTTCTGGTGTGTGCGGAGGGGAGGTGAGGTGAGAGATGCCAGCTTCTGCGAGAATTTTTCGTAGAGCAATGAACTCTCCGCCATTGTCTGAGTACAGTGTTCCTATCTTTGTCGATAGCTTGTTCTCCACAAGTGCTTTGAAGGTTTGGAAAGTGCTTTTGACGTCGGACTTGAGTTTCAGCGGGAAAAGCCATGTGTAGCGGCTAAAGTGATCCACAAGCACCAAATAATATTTATAGTTATCAACAGAGATTATTGGTGAGCTCCACAGATCTGTGTATATGTATTCAAGAGGGCGAGAAGAAGTGATTGTGTTTTGAAAGAAAGGCAATTTATGGGATTTATTGATAGCACAATCTGAGCACAAAGTGTTTTGGTTTACAGATTTGGTGCAAGGTAAAGAAAAATTTGAAACAATAGCTTTAAGAATAGAAGAAGCAGGGTGTCCTAGGCGAAAATGCCAATCAGAGAAAGTAGTTTTTGGGTTTGCAGAAGTAAAGAAAGCTTGCAGGGTAGATGGGTTGGGTGGCCACTCGTACAGCTCATCCTTGGTCTTGCCTTGGATTAACGGGACCCCCGAGCTGAGATCCTTCACCTGAAATGAAGCAGGGAAAAATTCCACAGAAACCTTATTAGCATTACATAGACGATACACAGAGATAAGGTTCTTTTTGATATTTGGTACGCAAAGAACATTGTTAAGTAGCAAATTGCGTGTAGGAGAAGGTATAGAGATATAACCAGTGTGAGTGATAGAGAGACCAGAACCATCACCAATGAGTACCGAGTCATCACCATGATAGGGTTGCTGAGCAGACATGTTGTGCAGATCGCTAGTCAAGTGATGCGTTGCACCGGAGTCCATAAGCCATGCATTAGAAGGGTATTGATTTGCCATAGCTACGTTCGCACGAGATTGCCAGGGACGGAACGGAGTGACAGCACCGTTGCTAGGCTGCTGGAACATCTGAGGGCACCTTCTAGCACTATGTCCGAAGACACTGCAGATTTGACAACGTCCTTGATACCCCTTAGACTGCTTGCACTCTTGCTTCTGCGTGTTGTACGCTGGAGACTTGGAGTTGTTGTTCCAGTTAGTGTTCTGTCCACGATACTGGTGGTTCTGGTGCTGCTTAGGGCGCGAGGTAGCAACATTAGCAGTCATTGGAATAGCAGTCGAGGCAGGAGTGGAGACGGCGAGCAGCTTAGCTTCGCGATTGATCAGTTTTTCGTGAATCTCCACGATAGAAGGTGATGTATCACGTCCTTCAATTTGCTCAGCTACACTCTTGTAGTCGTCTGGAAGACCATCAATGATGTACTCCACTTTATCTTCATGATCCAAGGGTTTTCCAAGCAGTGCAAGCTGATCAAAGCGTGAGGTCAAGCCCCTCATGTATTCATCGATGGACTTGTCTCCTTTGGTGGATTGCTTAAGCTGTAGACGAAGTTGTTGTATGTGTCCTCGAGTTGGAGTGGCGTAGGTGGAGCTTAGGGACTTCCACACTTCATGAGACGTCTTGGTGTTGGTGACAAGAGACTGGATTGATGGCGACAGAGTACCAAGGAGGCCACTGTAGATGAGGCGGTCCTGGCGGTGCCATTTGGTGTACTCCGGGTTGACTACAGCTTCATCAGCGACGGTGATCGTTTGAGCAGGGGGTGGTGTAGATCCGTCGATATAACCAGCGAGAGCGTAGCCGTCAAGTAAAGCATGAAGTTGAAGGCTCCATGTCATGTAGTTTGTGGATGTGAGCTTGTTAACATTCACCATGTTAACATTGAGAAGAGGTTTCGTGGTATCAACTTCTTCAATAGGGGTGGTGGCCATGGTGAACAGAGATCGAGATTAGAGAAGAAGGGATGTGGCGGCTGAGAAAAAAAATTTTTAGGGTAATCGGTAAAGCTCTGATACCATATAGGTAAGGTATTTTCATATATCTATCAAGATACAAGAGAGCTACAATATATACACAGCAGAGAGTAGGGAAGATATTTACACATTCCTAAAACAGAGGAACTAGAATCGTATGCAGTAAATGGCGTATCCTTATCATATATCTCTTTATCTCTTACACAGGGTATCCCCTTAGCGCAGCTTACTGTGTCTCAAGAATCTGCGAGGCGTTATCAACAAACTGGAATATTATATAAAATGTAATAGCAAGAAGGTCCTTTTGTTTGTTATCCCTACTGTTCTAATGGTGGAACCACTTTAAGTTAGTTTGTGATGTATACACATTGGTCTATCTTTCTTTTCTTGGAACGCACACATTGGTCTATCTATTATCGTGTTTTAAGGAAGAATTTTTGTTTATGAACTAAACTTCCACCTTGGATACATCAACTTTTGTAGTAAGGGATGATAACAAATTAAACCTTTTTTTTTGAACAACAGATAACAAATTAAACCTATCAACAGCTTTACAGTCACAAGCTACCCTGAAATGACAATGGAAAAAATATTCAGTAGAAAACATTTTGTTTACATGATGAATGAAGAATACATGCTGTCTTTTTGTATTTCTAATAAAGTAAATGCATGCATGCAGTATATAAAATAATTTGTTTTATTTCAATTTATCATATATAAACATCAAAGCTTGGTCATGAAACTAACAGATAATCAAGCGTCGAAATCAATGCATCTCTACATGATTTCAAAATCAACTTATCTCAGTTTTAATCTGTGTTTTATTTATATATAAAGGAAATAGACACATAACAGTATATGGAATGAAAAATGATGCAACTACTCCACAAACATATGTAATATGTTGGAGAGAGTCTGTCAATGGGTTGCATTGCATCCATTATAGGGGATTAGTTTTGTCTTTTTCATAGGTTCAAGATGTAGTATTAATTAAAAATAAATAAAAAAATAAAAATGTATTAACATGAAAAAAAACAGATAGGCAAATCCGTAAAGATGCCTTCGTCCTTTTATCTTGAAACATATCTTCAAACAGTGGTTTTATGTTCCCCGGTGAGTTATTGAAAATTTATGAAGAGAAAAATATGCGGAAATAATCTTCTTTTTAAAAATTTGATTTATTATGAAATATAGCTATAAAACGAAACAAAATATTCTCTTAAAAGTTTAAATATATATGATAAATAATCTCCTAAGCAATTCCCTGTTCCATTCTTTTCAAATATACACATATAAAAGAAAACAAAATATTCTTTTAAAAGTTTAAATATAAATCTTCAAAAAAAATTATTAAAATTATAACTTTCAAATAATTAAAAATAAATAAATAACAAAACATAAAATTATTATTAATCATATTATATTAATAACTATTATATTTTATCACAACAATATGTTTTTATATTTTTATAATGTTATAATATATTTCTACTGGTAATCTATTCTATTAATTCTTCAGCATGACCAATTGATAAAAGTTGTGTCCACTTATTTATAGCCCACATTTTCAAATAATTAACTGCCACTAATTAACAAATATCGGAATGCATAAGGATATTTGTAACCTCCCTTCCCCTTTACTTTCTATAATTCCGGGATGCATAAGAGTAGAAAAATATCACGTACACAATAACTTTATATCTAAGAATAGAAAGAATATTAGACTACGAACATTGACAGCAATTATTCATATATAATCAATAACAATCAATGACATTTATATTCATAATATCAATAACTATGTTTACAAATAAATAAACAAATAATTATACCAACTTTTTAAATCGGACTGTCTGAATAAAATATCAAATAATTTAGATAATTTTAAATTGGGCAATTTTCCTAAATATAACATTTTTAAGTTTTTGTTACAAAAAGATCATAAGAAAAAAATGACCAAAATATTTTATTTAATAGGTAAAAGACTCTTATACCCTAGATATATAAATACAAATAATAAATTAAAAATTATTTTTTATAGTTTCAGATTATATGTTCTCAAATTCAAACTTATTAAAAAGAAAATTTCAAACTTTTTCGAATTGTTTTTTTTTTGAAATTTGAAAATACTTTTTGAAACTATTTGAAAATTTTTATTTTCAATTTTATAAAATTTTAAACCTCATTTAGTTTAACGGGTTTTAAATAGGTTATTCGATTCAAAAGTATATTTTAAATGTGTTTATTCTATTAATTCTCCTGTATGACCAATTAATAAAAGGTTGGGTCTAACTTAAAAAAATAACTGCATAAAATATAATATAATTATATCTAGAGCATTGTTAACCGTTCATAACTTCCCTCGGCATATAAAACGATAATTTGGGCTTCGAATATTGTTAACCGTTCGTAACTTCCCTATGTTCCTGTTTTTATGTTCAAATAAAAAAAACAAAAATTGGACTGAATATTGACAAAAGGACCAAGCCTTACCATATGATACATGTACATACTTACAAAACTTATCTATTCTATTAAATTCATATCATACAGAATATGATTATACAAACACACAAACATAAAAATTATGTTCCTTTAAAAAATAAAATTAAAACTAAAACTAAACAACTAAAATTAAAATTAAAAATTATGATCATGATCCGATATTCTACAAATTTTAGTTTAACGGGTTTTAAATAGATTTCTACATTTGGACCCGCCCTTTTATATTTTTTAGTTTTATATTCTTTTAGAAATTTAATTTTTATATTTATATGTTTTAGTCATATTTGTGTTTTTCATTGTATAACATTTCTCTTAAATAATTAATAGGAGGTTTTAATCATTGTATTAAAATAGTTTGACCATACATATATCAATATGTTATGTTTCTATTTTAATAGTATTGACTAGATTCGGATTCGCCTTTAAAAGAGCTGGTATATTTTTTTGTTTTACATATTTTAGAAATTTAATTTTTATATTTATGTTTTTAATCATATTTATATTTTTCTTTGTATAATATTCCTTTTAAATAATTAATAAGAGGTTTTAATAATTATCGTAAAATAATTTGACCACACATATATCAATAGGTCATATTCCTGTTTTAGTATATTGATATTATATAATGAAAAAAAAACGTAAATAAAAACATAAATATAAAAATTAAATTTATAAAAAAATGTAAAACAAAAAATATACCCGCTCTTCTAAGGGCGGGTCAAAATCTAGTTTATTATTAAACCGTTGTAATATCTCATAATCAACCAGTCATAAATATTTCGAAAATGCAATAATTTTTAAACGTTATGCCAGTCATACAAAAGGCAACATAACACTTGAAACTGCAAACTCATGCACCCGTAACCACAACCGCTGCGTTTGAACTAGTCTGACCCTAAAAATATTGTCTAAGAAATGGATAAACAAAAGAAAGTCCTTATTTCTCAAGAAGCTAGAGGAAGACACGGGGTCAGAAGATCAGAGGTCATAAACTTAACTGGAATTGTCCATGACTATTATGTCAGAGGTCTCCGGTTTGAATGACCACTGAGATGAAACTAATGTTACATACTGTAGTTTCGGATTTAGAGGGATTAGAATTTCGATCCATCTGGACAATTAAGAAAAGAAAGACATGGGTCGGGAGGGATTCTTATAGCAGCCAAATAATATAATTATAGACTCATAGCAGCCAATAATATAACAATTATAGACTCATAGCAGCCAATTAAAATTAGAAATGATACTTAGTAGATCATGTGAAATGAAAAAAAAATTACAATTTTATTAAGTAGACAATCAAACTTTAAAATTTAAGAATTTGGAAAAAAAAACAGGACTTGAACTTACAAACATATGACATTTGCATGCATTAACATGTTTGAAGCTTATCAGAACAACTTATTTATTGGGAAAAGAAAAAAAACAACCTAAATAGGAGACTTTCCTTTTAGAACATATATCCTTTTGATTATCTCTTAATGATCTTGTGTCTTTTATTGTATTACCAAAAGGTTCTTTGTTTTCGTGTACTTTATCCTGCAAGATACACGTAGAACATATGAAATAAGCAACTGTAATGTGATTTAGGTCTACCATATTGTAAGCAAGTATGAGAAATTGTAATTACCATGAGGGCGGTTAGTTAGTAGTGGTATGGAGGAGGTGGAGATTTGTAGAGGTAGGGTTCTTGTGGAGGTGAGTAGGGAACCGGTGGAGGAGGAGAATGGACGGGAGGAGGAGGAGATTTGTATTCGTATTGCTTTGGTGGTGGGGGAGAGTAGTAAACCGGAGGAGGAGGAGACTGGTAAACCGGTGGTGGTGGTGATTTGTACTCGTAGTGTTTCTTTGGTGGTGGTGGAGAGTGGTACACCGGAGAAGGGGGAGACTGGTAGACCGGTGGTGGTGGTGATTTGTACTCATAATGCTTCTTAGGTGGTGGAGGAGAGTGGTAAACTGGAGGAGGAGGAGACTGGTAGACCGGAGGAGGAGGGGACTGGTAGACTGGTGGTGGTGGTGATTTGTACTCGTAGTGCTTCTTTGGTGGTGGTGGAGAGTGGTACACCGGAGGAGGGGGAGACTGGTAGACAGGTGGTGGTGGTGATTTGTACTCGTAGTGCTTCTTTGGTGGTGGTGGAGAGTGGTACACCGGAGGAGGGGGAGACTGGTAGACCGGTGGTGGTGGTGATTTGTACTCGTAGTACTTCTTTGGTGGTGGTGGAGAGTGGTACACCGGAGGAGGGGGAGACTGGTAGACCGGTGGTGGTGGTGATTTGTACTCGTAGTGCTTCTTTGGTGGTGGTGGAGAGTGGTACACCGGAGGAGGGGGAGACTGGTAGACCGGTGGTGGTGGTGTTTTGTACTCATAATGCTTCTTAGGTGGTGGAGGAGAGTGGTAAATTGGGGGTGGAGGAGACTGGTAGACCGGTGGTGGTGGAGATTTGTAAACAGGAGGAGTGTAGTGCTTCACCGGTGGATGAGGAGAAGAGTAATAGTAATTTGCAGTGGTTTCAGATGCAAAACCAAGAGATAATGCTAAGACAAGCAAAGCTGCTGCCATAGTGGCCATTGGTGATCCCATTTTCTTATGTGTTTCTCTTTGTGTTTGATGCTCTTAATATCTCCCCTAGTCACCCTTTATATAGAGCTTTTCAATTACTCGTTTAAAAATAAACTTTTATCTCTGATGCTAAATGGCATTCTTATCATATGTAAAAAAAAAAAAAATAGTTGACTATGTAATACAAAGAAAAATATGAGGTTTGGTCTCAGTCAGCCTTTCATTATTGGTTTTCTTTCCCCTTCAATTATTTTGGTAGTTGTTGATCGATATGTTCTGCATGTTCCGAATATACACTACAAAAAAAGTTCACATTGATAGCATATTATTATAGCACGTTTTACTGAACTGCTATCGTTGATGATAATTTTTTTTTTATAAAATATAATAGCATTAAATAAGTGCTATGATATAATTTCGATAAGCGGGAACCTAAAATTAGATTTTCCGCCGAGACTTGAAGTAAAAATTTGAGAAGCCCCGAAAAATAACATTTTCCCACACTGATCTAATACATTTCTATTTAAAGTCTAAAAATTAGTGTTCACAAAAAAAAAGGAAAAAAAAGATTTACTCAAACCCTCGTTCTCTTCTCCCATCCATCTGTACCGTCCTCTTCAATCACCACCGCCAGGTCCGCGACCATCACCAGATTCACCACCGTCATCTCCCATCCGTCAGCCATCTCCACCATGTCTCCATCCGATTCATCTCCTCCTCGTCACCACCTTTCCTCTCCACCTCGTATTCCCCTGTTGCAATCTCTCTCTCTCTGCAAATCTCAAGTTTCTGTTCAAGTGCTTCTTTGATTTCTAACCCTAATTTCACACAGAGAGAATAAACAGATGATGGAGAAAGCAGGAAAAGTGTTCAAATCTTCTCTCAAGTCCTCTATGGTATCGTGTCTCTAAACCACTTTCATCAGATTTTCTTACCTTCTTTATCGACATTGACTTTGATTCGGTTTTGAGGGTTATAGGATCCGGCAAGGATGATAACTCCTATAACTCAACCAAGTCCTAAGAGTACAAGGAAAGTCCAGTTTGATCCTAAAGGCTTGCGCTTTTTGATTTCTTCTTGCTTTGTTCCTCCTGAAGTTCCCAACTTTATTGTGTTATCTTCTGTGTTTGTGCTAGTCCCACGGGATTCCAAGTACACGTTTGCTTAAACTCTTGCCTTATTGGATATAGGTGGGAAGGGAACCAATGCTAGTAAAAGTTCTCTGTCTAAAGAGTCTCAGCCACTTGAGCTTAAGACTGATAAGGGTTAGTACATCTGCTACTTTCTCTACCAATGCCCTTTGCTCAGCATGTTAGTATGTGTTTTATTTTCTGTGATGGTGTTTACAGAGCTTCCGGAGAATGCAAAATACTTGATGGATTGTGAAGCTTTTGAGATTCTACAAGGCATCAAGGAACAAATGGTTGTGCTATCCGAAGATCCTAGTTTAAAGCTTCCTGTGTAAGTAAAAATTCACGACATGTGTTCTGTTTCCATGCGGGAAAGGTCTTTGGATTCACTAACTTGTAGTTTTTTTTCAGGTCTTTCGACAGAGGACTAGAGTATGTGAAGGATGGTCGTTACTACATAAATCATCAGTCTGTTAGACAGATCCTTCAGTATCCTTTTGTAGCTGTCTTCATTGATCTTTCATGCAGATTAATGCCATTCTCATATCTGATTCTGTCCTGTGTTTATAACTTAACGAGTATGATATAAGGCTTCTGAAAAAGCATGGTGTCTCTGAAAGCGAGGTACTTAACTTATCCAAAGAGCTTCAGTTCAGACAACAGACCCTAAGGGACTTTCAGTTTTTTTACCTTTATAAGTTGAACTTAGTACTGGTCATATATGCAGGTCTTAGAAAATATCTGAGCCTTGGAAGCATGTGCACAAGTGAACCAGTTGCCTTGCTGTTGAGAAGGAAGAGTGGAAATTTGATACACTCTGTGATATTTATGACACGCACTCAAGCTGTTATCTTCTGCAACACTAAATGAAAGGTGATCTTTATATACTCTATTTGAATTTTTGTAGGTGTTATCAGGTGTCTCATATTTTCAGCATTGTTATCTTAAGTTGATTTGGACGCTTGTAAGGTCCTTGAAATTTGCACTCGTTTGTGATAATCTGTGGTTGCCCACTGCTCAATATTTCTTACAATCTCTATCTGCCTGCAGATTTTTAGTAAATTTCTTTGGGTTCTTAATTTATTATGTGATGCTCTGTAATAAGATTATGGTAGAGCTTGAATTGACATGAGCAACTTTCTTTATCAGGTTTCTATTGTCATCTATCTAACTTTATTCCTTGTGTGTATAGGTTTGCTTGGTTTCTGCAACTCTTCCTCACGAGATTTTGATGACATCAAAGTTTATGACGGAGCCAATGAAGATACTTGTGAAGCGTGATGAGTAGACTCTTGACGGCAAGAGGATTAAGTTTAGATTTTTGGTTTAGTTAAGTTTATTGTTTAGTTTAGGTTCTTTTCTGGTTTTAGTTTGGTAAGCTGGAATTTGGTTGTAAACTGATTTTAATTTATAAATAAAATTTATTTTTATTTTAATTATAAATCAAATTTTGATTTATTTCAATTATTTTATTTTGAATTATAATTATTGTAGAAACACCTATCATAGCATGAAATATGAAATAGTAATCAATTTGTAGCAAGAGAAGAATGCTATGGTTAAGTTATTCATATCGCTTATTTATTGCCATCGTATCTGCACATTACATAGCGTCAAAAAAAAATGCTATCGTAAAGGGGGTACCTATGATGGCTGCCGATGACATAGCATATGAGAAAACGCTATGAAAGGTCTACGATAGCGTTTATCGTGAGCTAACAATGTACATATTTCTTGTAGTGATATCAAAACTGTTAATAATATAGGGGTGGGCAAAAAAACCTAACCGAACCGAACCGAACCGACTAAACTGAAATTAAACCGAACCAAACCAAACCGTGCTCTTTATGTAATCCAATTGGTTCATGTTTTACTCAACCCGAACGGTTTGGTTTGGTTTGTGTTTAAACCGAACCAAACCGATAATTCAATATATATAGTAAAAAAAAAAATATATATATATATATATATATTAACATATTGTAAATTTTAGTTAAAGTTTCGTTTTTCATTTTTTCATAACTTCCATATCTTTAAAAAAAATTATAAATATGATTCAAATAATAATATTATATATAAAATCATGTAGCATTAGTTTTTATATTCTCACTCTATCGTTTATGAGTTGATTATTTTTTAATAAAAGTATAAAACTGATGTCTTCATATTTTATAACCAACCCGAAGTACACCGAACCAAACTAGACCATAATAATGTAAACCGAACTAAATCTAAACCAAACCGAACTGAACCGAACCAAAGTAAACCCAAACCGAAACCAAACCAAAGCTACTTGGTTTTAGTTGGTTTGAGTTTTATAAAACCCAAATTACCCAAACCAAACCGAACCCAAACCGAACCCGAAACTAAACCGAAATGCTCACCCCTAGTTAATATATATATATACATGTATGAAATTTGAACTTGAGTTAATTTATAGACACTGAATCTAAAGTTAACCGAATTTTCCATAAGATATAAGAGGAACACAAAATTATGACCGACACTATTCTAGAAAATGATAAAGATCAAAATATGAAAACTATGACTGTGGTAAATGTAACTATGCGTCCATTTACCAGGAAATGGAAATATTTTATTTCAATATAGTTTATAAAATATTTTATTTTCATTAAGCTTTAGTTAAAATAAATATTTTATATTCAGTAACATGCAAAATTCGAATTTTCTAAGTATGACACATCTATAATAGTGATATAAGCTGTTGTGATACTTGTACTTTATCAAAACATTTCTAGAGGATATCTGAAAAATATGCTAAAACCACTATATTTTAATTGGAATATTTGTATTTTTCTGATGCTAAATTTATTAATTCACAAAACATAATTAAAATAAGACTAAGATAGATTTTTAGAATATTTCTAATGAAGTAATAACTTAAGTTAATAACTATATTTTAGAGACAACTATTTGTTTCAAGTTTTCTCAATTTGTTTTTACAAGTTTTCTCTCCTATTTCTGGTAGTACTGCTATGTTTGATTTCATCAAGAACCCAAACTTATGTATTTAAAATATTTAATAAGCGTAGACATTATTTTGTCAGTTACATGTTAATCTCAAACTCATAATTATAAATCAAGGTTTGTTGTTTTTTACAAAAAAAAAGATTTGTTGTTTTTCTGTAACTAATAACTAGATTGTGCAAATATATTAGTTTTTTTTTGTGTCAAAGGGGGTTTCATATTGGACAAAAAAGATGATGAAGAAGAAACGCGTTATAGATAGGTGGCCAAGTTGAATGTCGAAGGAGCATTGAAGGGTTGGGTTTTTGCTTCACACGTTCATCAATACTATAACACACGTTACTTGTCATTACTCCGATTAATTTATAACCTTTAGGCTCTTATTCTAATTTCTAACTATTACTTAGACAACATTATGAAATCTAAAAGTTTTCAAAACTAATACAAGAAATATAACTGTTTATACTCAGAAATCAAAATTTAATAGCATTTGAAAAAAAAAAAAAAATATATATATATATATATATATATGGTTACTTTTTTTAGATTCTTACTTTTGGAATGATGTAAACCCTCGATGAGAAAAATATAACGTATATGCATTGTATAACTTTTATCAAAATAGGAATAATAACATTATCACGAAACCGGTGTTAAATAAAAGGTGGAGATAATCCAACTCGAGGCCAATTTTCATCTTGAAATAAGTTTAAAAAAAACTGTAGCCGAAGCTTGGTCAAACATTAGACAATAAAACATTTAGGATAATTATAATAGAATATAGTTGGGGTTGGTTTAAAAAAAATATATATATATATATATATAATTGGGGTTATTGATTTGATTTTTATCAAATGGGTAAGTAGCCAGCTGGATTAGGATTTAGACAAATCAACAATTTAACATTCTATATAGTATTTTCTCTAAAGTTGACGACTATTTTGGTTAGACGTCAAAAGTTATCTAACTAATTTTGACAATTTTGATGATGGGAGAAATTGACGTCAAACAAGCTTTAATATAATCACCGTCATTAGTAAATTGGTTGTAGTTTTAAGCTAATTTTTTTAGAACAAGGTTTAAGCTAAACTAGTTATGCTTTGTTATTCAAACGTGGTACTAGCTAATGTATACGTAAATACTCTAAAAACTATTTGTTTTTTTGGTCAAAAAACTATTTGGTTCTTTTGCTAGAAATACGTACATGCTCAACATCATATGCTACAATAGACTCCTTTAAATTTTTTTTTTTCTAATTGTCTTGTTTCTCTTGACTGGGCTTTTGAACTCCAACAATTTTCTTGTTTTTTCTTTCATTTTCAGTTGTAATTTGTGTTGTTTGTTGCAGCCGGCCCAAGCAACAAGACCTAACTATTTTTTTTTTTTTGTAACACAGACCTAACTATTAAAACAAGAATTATCTTCTTTTTTTGAGTAAACTACGTTCTGGTATTATTTAAGCTTTAAATTGTTAAGTTTAGAAATGACTCAATGACCAAAACCCAACAGATCTTTTGGTTTATGGAAAATAACTTTTGTTATTCAAAATATAACATCCATTGATCTTATAACTTATGCTTAGAAAATGTTCAAAAAAAAAAACTTGTGCTTACATTGTAATCCCACTGTCTCCAACTTTACGAAATATGTATAGCATAATCGGAAACCACATAACAATAATTCCAGAACTAACATAACATACTAAACGACATTCTATACGTATCAGCGAAGAAAGGATATTTTTAAGTTCGTTAAGAAATCAGTTAATTGAAAAATTTAACCGTTTTGCCGGTTAAACAAAAAATGCCTTATATGTGATTGATTGGCATGTCAAATGAAAAGTTGAATGACAGAATAACATTATAAGAGAGCTGTTTTTTTCGACTACGACTGTGGAGATAATTTCAAACATAAATTTGATGAATAATCATGTTTGTATATCAATGATCTTTCATTTACTCTAATCCTATATTTTAACCACCTACATTATAAGAAGATGTGGAAAACGATATCTCATTCATCACTATAGAGTTTTTAATGATACTGAGAGTGTCCTTACTACTAAATCTGCATGCTGGATGTTGAAATTTATTATAGAAATTTTATAACCACAAAAATTTAGTTTCATATACATATAAAAGATCTCAAAATCTTTTTTTTTTGGCTAAAAATTATTTACTAACAGAAAGGAATGCTTCTGAATACATTGAATCATACAGTTATGATCAGAACATGAATCTGAAAGCAATCACGTCTCTTTTTTTATACATAAAGTTATACACATTCAGTCAAGTAATGTAACAAGCAAATATTGCAGATTCAAACCACACAATGATTGTAATAAATAATCGATTAAAACTTATCTCAAATATCACAGTCGTGTCCGACTACAGCACCCCCTCCCCCCTAAAACACGTCTTCATATAATGGAGAGGAATACAAAGTCATACATATGGATTGAGAAAGAAAAGTAAAACAATTAATACTTATGATAGAAAGCAGAACAAATAATGTTTTATTGTTGCATCTGTGTATTAAATCTCTGATGCACTAGTAAAATGCCCATCACTCGTGGATCGGACGTAGTCCGGCCGAGTGCGGGTGTCGTGGGCGCAAAGAAGATAAACTCGCTATCAAGATTGACATTTTGGGGGTGCGGAGGGCGTAGACCCCCACGATACGGTATGCATTTTTGGTTTAGGAAAATTACTATTTTTATTGGGAAAATGAAATCGGGTTTTTTTTAAAAGCTGTATAAATGTGGGTCTAAGGGTTTGTAAGTTATTATCACATCATTAATAAAAAAACCCTAAACAAATATTTGCTTCAATATGTTTTGTTCTTTGTTCTTCTTCTAACCTAATTCGCTGTTCACAACATTTATTGATATCAAAAAGTTTATAACAAGAAACATGAGTTTGTTTTATTGCAAATACAGCCTTTTAAGTTTCTATGACCTCAGATTTTACACTCTCCACCATATTTGTTCCTCTTGACTCATGTTGCTTCAACTATACAAATCATCCTAACAAATGATGTAACGTTCAGTTTCATTGATATCCTACCTGAAAGAGGATGTCTCTTCTCGCTTAAAACTAGCAGACGCAGAGAGAATAAATTACCATTTGGTTGATGTAATGAAATGTCCACTAATGAATTCACCTCCTTTCTCATTCTCCTGGCCTTGAACCTGCTTTCTTTTTGAAAACTGGAGCCGTAAGCACCTGGAATCAGGCTCGTTTTCATCCATGCCAGTGAAGTTTAACATGATATTTAGATAAATAGGGGACAGAGTTTATGGTTTATGGCATAGTTTGACGGCGTTGTGATTGAGGTGTAGGGTTGCGCTTATGGAAACTGAACTCAATATTTCACAATGTGTATTACAATCTAACAGGAAATATTGAAAAAATGAAAACATAGTTAGAATACGTCAAATAAGAGACTTGATAAGCTTATTATTACCTTGTAAGGCGCTTAGAGTGTCATGAAAGAGGATATGAGCTACTTCCCTTCTTGAGCAATTAGAAAGAAGCCCTTCAACGTATAGAGTGTTGGGTGCATCTGGAGGAGGTATAGGGAATGATTCGCAGTTACGCCTATCAACTTATTGTCTAACAATCCCTACCATTTAGACCGTGAAGTCCACCACGTCTCATCATAAACTCATCATCTCATCCATGGCAACACCATTAGGAGGACCTGCTTCTCATGATGGCATAGAAGGTGTTTGCTTCAAAAAGAAAACATAGTCAGGCAATAAAAAAAGAAAAATGCAGAATGAATCAGTCTAAGAAAAGTATAACGCTTTGGAAGTATCAATCATAAGCTGAACCAATAGTTCTAGTATCTGGAAAATTGATAGCATGCTCACGCGGGAAATTAACCATCGTGCATCTCATGGCCTGAAGACATTGGAGATGGTAGAGCTTCGACTTGTTAAAGGCCTAAACTCACAAATCCATCAGCACTAGGGTTTTAAGATGCTAGAGACTGTACAACTAGTTGTAGTTGTACTATTCACATGTGTTCCTTGTTTCCAGTGCCGTCCCAAATTTTTATGTGGCTTAAAGCCTATTAAAATATGTGGCCCGTATAAATAAAATTGCCAATAAAAAAAGTTTTGTGAAATGCCTTTGATGTTACTCGAACAGAGGACAAGAAACTCTATCATGTCTTTCCAAACCATTTAACCTACAAACACTTTTGTTCAGTGGAGCCCATATTTTATTTTTATATTTTTTGGTCTGAAGCCAATGCTTCATCAGCCTTAAGGAAGGGCCGGCTTGTTTCCTACGTATTGTCATCCCCCATTGTTTGACACCCACCAAAACCTTTTCTTACGTGCAATTTTTCATTTTACTTTAGGCATAAACGTAAAAAAACTTGTCACTGTTTATACATCATTTTCAATTAGATTTAACGAAAATTAGTGGATTGAACATCAAAGAAGCTATGTTTGTTCAAAATCAAAGTAATTCGAAGTTTTTCTTAAATTGCCTATTTTTCATCCGAGTTGGCCATCTCATGCTATTATGAATGGTTGTGTTAAATATAAATGTGGATGAACCCATAATAACATCAAACAAATCATGATGATGATTTTAAAAAAAAATTGTGAGTCCCACAAAAATATGGACTCAGTTCAAATGCATCATAGGAATGTTTTCAGGCCTGGCCACAAATATTTTTCACCGGAGTTAGACCATCACTATGCTATTGTCTATTGTGAATGGTGATGTTAAAGATAATGTGAATGGGCCCGCAATAACATCAAACAAAAATCATGATGATGTTTAAAAAAAAAAATCTGAGTCTCACAGAAATATAGGCTCCATTCAAATGCATCATAGAAATGTCTTCAGGCCTGGCACTTCTCCCATACCCGGTTTGTAACAGGCCGATAAATCATCGATTCCTAGGTCCATATACTAAAGTGTGATTTTTCGTGGGCCCATACGATCCTGATTTCAGTAAGGTTTGATTTCAAGGTGCTATATGATGAGTGAATATTGTGTAATTTAAAGTGAATCACGGATAGGTGACTTGTTCAGGCGTAAACGAGAAGATACTTTGAGGTTATCTTTGAGTATTTATGATTCTGTCAATGTTTACACAATGAGGAAACTGTACATAAGCTAATTAACAGTTTTTTTTCTAATCATATAAATATCATCTCATATGAACAAATATTGAGGTACGTATCACAATATATATAAGTTAACAAAATTTAAAACCACTAAAATCGGTTCCACGATAAAAAAAATGTGCAAGTAAACGAGATTTGATATTTAGACCGTTCAACAATATAATCTTGATTAACCGAAAGAGCCGGTACGAAAGAGAGACCCCAAAAAAAAGACAATACAAAAACAAAGCAAATAAAAAGTTGTTTCATTTGGCTACCCGAAAATCAAACTATTCCTCTTAAGAGAAAAGAGAGGCATGTTCAAAAACTGACCTCGAAGTCCAAACAAAGACGCTCACCTAAAACCATGATCTAGTCCGGAAACAGGGAATAACCAATGGAGCTTAGTAGCACTTATCTAATCAAACCAAAGTCATCACCGAAGCCGGCATGCTGAAAGATATGCAATATCCCACTCCGCAGTTTTATTACCTCCTCTTGCCATATACTATGAACAAGAAAATAAATAGTATCTATAAACAACAAAATGAAAACAAATATTATTAATACAAATATGACAAGTGTATAAAAACAAAGGAGTCATATTACAAGTGCATGACTATAAAGTAGGAAATGTGGAGATATCATAGGCGAAGAGAGGAGGGGCCCATGCACGACAACAACCAACAAAGTAAGTAGAGCTATCCATGTTTTCTTGGAGCTTTTCTTTTTTTGTTCACCAAAACTTTCATGTGTTCTCAAGCTTTTGCCTTATTCATCATTTTATTTTTTATTTCTCTAAAGTCCAATCATACAATCTAATGATCTATCAGGTCATCGCATTCCCTCCTCTCTATAGTTTTTTTTTTTGATTAACCAGATCGGAGGTTCGGGTCTTCGGCCCTAATCCCCCTACCTAGGTCCGGAGCTAGCATGCGTCTGTATCTGTTAAGGTTCTAGACACTCCTCCTACGGTGGATCGAACCCAGGAGCACAACACCACCAACGACTGCGCTTAAACCAACTGAGCTGCCACATCCGTGGTAGCCTCCTCTCTATAGTTTCCATGATTTTTCACCAAAAAACCTTATACTGATTTTTTTTTTTTTTGGTAAAACTGATTCTTAATATATATATATATATATACTTTATACTGATTCTTAATATATACTTTTCTTAAAATACAGATTATATTAGAAAGAATTACACTCTCGGTCACTTTCTCACAATATAATTACAACACAGGTACATTTGTGCTACTGAGGCAGTTTTGCACATCTTTTCATAACAAATGGCAGGTAAAATCTCCTTTCTATCCTTCATATGCCTTAACTAATACAAAAATAAATAATAATATGACAAATCATGTGGTCACAGTTACCAATCGATTAATGATATGCATATTATGTATTTATTAAATCTCCACCCTACATAAAAAGTTAATGTTTATTTGAATGGCCCAGATCACATTATCAAAATTTTCACAGATTGACTTCTTCTTCTCCCATTATTTCTCTCTTTTGAAACATGTCGATTTGAACAAATAAATTTCAGTTGTGGATTCAAAGATTGGTGGAAGAAGAGGACTCCATGAGCAACGACAGAGAGATATTACGGGCCACCGGACGTGTGACGACCAGAACCGGATTCACCAACGACGGAACCCAGACTTCCAGTCCGGCGGGATTGGCGTCGGAGAGCTCGATGAAAGTGATGGAGAGACAATCAGATGTTTCCTTCTTCCTCCAGCTGGTTCGAGCTCAATCGAAAACTCTGGTGACAATGAACGCTGCGGAGAGAACAACGAGGTGTGGCTTCTGGTGAAAACAGATCCGTCAAATATGAACCATGACCTTCACTTTGTCTCTTACTCATTTAAATACAGTCTCTGCCCACAAACTGAGCTTGAGAAGATGAAAGGACAAGAACTTGTTTTTTTCTTTCAGAGGGGTTTGAGCATGTGTTTTAATGGATATACATGTACGGTTAAGTGTTGTTTCCTTTTGGTTTCTGATTTATATTGTTGTATCTCAAACCGAAGAAAATGAATATGTGTAAGAGGTGTACAGATAGATAACGTCTAAGAGGTAGGTCATGTACAGTTTGATATCACTAACCATGTACATTTCAACAGTGAATGTGTCCAATGTACATTTCAACAATGAATATGTGTCCATCTGTGTACATTCATTTTAATGTTAGCAAATAACTAACTTTTTATTTTGTCTAATAAAAATTATGTCATTTTTATGCCATTGTGGTACAATTAGTTTAAATTTAAGTAACATCCATAGGTGTACACGAAAAAGATATTAGTAGTGTACATTAGAGAAATAGTGTACACTTTAGAGATAACTGTACACATGAACATCATGCAAAGTACACTATAAAGATAATATACGCATGTACAAATATATATACATATGTGCATGTACAAAGATATGATATGTACAAAGATATCATTTTAGTCATGACATTGGTGTACATGTGGCTACCATAAACTGTGGATACTATAAAACGGTGTACATGTGGATACGTACACATGGATAATCAGGTCTATGTGTACACGAGACACTAATTTTCTTCTGTAGATAAAGATCTCATTGTTTTTTCTTCTGTAGACACATCTATCTCATTGTGTAAATCTTATTTCAGTGGCTTCATAACTGCCAACGATCGGCTGAACAATCAAAGATTCATCTCCTCTGTTTCTGAGATGAATCTCCACCACGTTAATGCAACAAATGAATATGTCACTCAGCTTCTTCTCCACTGTCTCCAGCATCATCTTCACATCCAGCTTTCCTCTCAAGTTACCATGTATAACAAAACCATGATCAAAACCATCGACTCATGTTTAGTTTTTCAATCTGAATTTGACGAGAATCCTTTCAAATTAACAACAAAAAAAGCTGTGGAATTTATAGATGAGAACCTCACATGGCCAAAACTTATAGTTCTCAGAGAAAATACAGATCTATGTTTTTATCTCTTAGCAAAACCTTTTCCATAGCTAATGAATCAGCCAAAAAAAAATGCAGAAGCTTGGTTATGAAAAAATGACGAACCTTGGAAGATTCGAGACGAATGTAAAACGTCTTCTTATTTTTCTTGTCTTGTTTCAATCTGTTCATTAGTACTTTAGACTCTAACACATCTAGGCAACATCAAACCTTAGACTCTATATAAACGCTACCTTTTGTATAAATTATTAAAGCCTCAAGCTTCTTGCAGGAAAATGTTCTGATTTTTAGCTTAACACAGATCTGAGAAATTGAGAAAGAGAAAACAGAAAAATGTGTGAGAGAGAGAGAGAGACGCAAAATTCAAAATATTTCAACATCCATTTACACAACATAACTTTCCATAACTAGTAGAGAAAAGGAAAATAATAACTCAAATAATAATGCTAATTTACTTGGTTACAGCTAGGGGGTTATTGGTGTAATTAACCATCCAAAAAGTGTCTTAGTAGCTGTAAGTGATCTAGAGTAACAATAATATCTTAAAAGTGACCTAGAGTGTTAATAACTCATTATATTATAGCTCAAGATCTTAATTAGTATTTACACCCCTCTTTTCTGATATGAATAAAGTAAATAGTTTAATGAAATTTACACGTTTCAGTTAACTTTGACATCTGCACATTTTTATATGGACCAAAATATCATTCGTCTTATATAATGCATGTCATTGGTCTAGTCACAAAGATAGTAGAAGACAGTTTATATACGTATATATATAGTCCCGTTCAATGTACTCAATTTTCCCAACCAGAGAGAAAAATATTCGGACATTGATTTTTTAGTCCACATAATAAAATACTCAAATGCTGAATTATTAGTCTAAATGGCATGCATTTACTTTTCAACATACATAAGAAGATATTTTTTATATTGTGCGTATTATAGTATACATTTTCCATGGAAAATTGAAATACAACTTTATGTCTTGATCCTTGGGCATGGATCATACAATCCAAGGTTTCGATTTGTTTTTGCAATGTCGAGACGAGCTAGATCCTATGTAATTATGCATTGCTATCAAAAAACAAATCACATCCGAATTCGCTTTTAACCACTAAACTATTTACTTTGTCGGTTAATTTTTAAAGGATTACACAAATTAAAGAAATAGTTTAAATTAACACGTATTAAATTGATAATAAAAGGAAGAAAAAGTAGAAAAATGAAGATGTAAACTACTAAATTAGGATTCACATTTTAGACAAACACAAATGCTGCAGAAATATAATCAAAAGTATTTTTTTTTAATAAACTCAACACGGATTAGAGAATCGGTGTAGTTGACATTGTGGATTGTCTCGTTAGCTCTAAATTGATACCAATACAATGCACACCATTCCCAATACCGCAAAAAAAAAAAACTAACAAAACTTGTTGATAAATGTAATCAAAACATGCTTTATAAGATAAGACTAGATTTTGACCCGCGCTTTTGAAGCGCGGAATATTTTACGATGAAAAATTTCACTAATAATTTAACAAATATTTTGGTAATTTTTAAAGAGTGTGTATTTAAAATATTTTTTCATTTAAATCAGTATTTTTAAATTCAACCCGATTGTGATTATACCGGTTAATCCGGAGATCTGACAATTCAATTTATGTTTTTAAAAATATTCATATTAAAAAATCACTAAAACCTGAGACTAACCGATTGAACTGATGGATGACCGATATGTAATCTAATTGGATTTAAATTGTAATAATTTTCATAATTTGTAATCTTATAATCGAAATTTTAAAGTTCACTATTTTCAATTTATGAAATTATGACGTTTCTACAAAATTTTAAAGAGAAAATGATAGATATAAAATAATTAAGATTAATTATTGTATTATTTGGAAACATTAATGGTAGTATAAAAATATATTGTTTGAAAACATTGATAGTAGTATATAGAAATAAGTATATTGTTTGAAAACATTGATAGTAGTATAAAGAAATAAGTATATTGTTTGGAAACATGTATAGTAGTATAAAAAAGGACATTAGTGATTAAATGTATGTTTAACTATAAAATATAAAAGTGTATTTAATTTAAAACTTACAAAATAAATGTTAGGTCCAACAAAATGTTTCTGTTTTAATAAGATAGATTATAACTTGATTTACACGAATGTAATAAACGCCTCTTTTTTAATTTAATTTTTGTTTATTAGAGCATCTCCAACAACACTCCGTAATTTACTCTAAATTGAAAAATTGAGTTAAAAATAGAATGGAAAATGGAGTGATGACTAAAAAATAAAAACATGACTCCATTTATAAAGTAATGCTTTTATTTTTTAATCATCACTTCATTTTCAGCTCAATTTCATAATTTAGAGTAAATTATGAAGTGAGGTTGAATACTCCATTTTCAACTCAATTTCATAATTTAGGGTAAATTATGAAGTGGGGTTGAAGATACCCTTACCATCAGGGATTTCTCCTCTATATATACATATGTATATGTTTTCAAAAATTATAATTAAGAAAGGTTAAAATACAAAAAACAAAACAAAAGAAAAACAGAATAAAGCATTTAAAATTCCAAGAAAGGAAACAGTTTTCTCCTTTATTTATTAAAAAAAAATATGTTATATTAATGTTCGTATTTTAGTCTCTGTTCCTTTGTCATCGCTGTCTCTGACTTCCCTGTCTTCCTCCTCCTCCTTCCTTCCTTTTTGCTTTTCCGTCGTTTTTTCTCCGCCGGGTTCTCCTCTCTCACCACCACTCTCATCTCCAGTTAGGTCATCCTAAAGGTGATTGCTTTTCACAAGCTCACTAAAGCAGCAGCACTTGCCAAACTCTGAAGATCGTGTGTGTAGATTAAAGTTCAAGTCTTTACCATTTAGGAGAAGTTCTCGTTAGATCTGGGAAGTGTAATTAATCAGAAAAAGAGCAGTGCCCCATCTTAAAAAAGTTTGAAACTTTACGTTTGCAACCGGCTGGTTTTAATTGATGGTTTCGACGGCGGCGGCGGCAAGGACCTCCGGGGGTTTTGATTATAGATGACGAACGGTGAGGATCGAAGAGGGTGGTGGTGTGGTTCTGGTGATTGTTTCACATTGAATGGCAGATCTTGTGTCCTCCTACAACACTAATGCTTCTGACCACAACCTTGAACAAGTCCGTCCTCTCTCTCCCCTTCTCTCTTTGTCTTCACTTATGACTTCTATTTTTACCTGCTTTATTGTTGGTGGAACATGTCCTTAGATAAACTTGTGTATTGAATCTGGTTCTCTAGTGGACTGAACATTTAGTCTTATTGGAAACAAGCAGGACCTTGACAATGTAAGCTATACACAGGACTTGGTGTCCTTAACGCTGTTTCGTTTTGGCAGGCACTGAATGCATTGAAGAAGGGAACTCAACTTTTGAAATATGGTCGCAAAGGAAAGCCCAAGTTTTATCCTTTCAGACTATCTACTGTCAGTTGCTTTCTCCTCAACTACTCTCGTCTTCTTTGTGCTTCATCTGAGAAAACTATGCTCATTGTTGTTGGTTTTGTGCAGGATGAAAAATCTTTGATCTGGATATCAAGTAGCGGTGAAAAGCGACTTAAGCTAGCTTCTGTATCTAAAATTGTACCTGGGCAAAGAACTGTAAGAAGACATTCTTCATTTCTTTATATAAAAAAAAAGGATTCCTCTTGGCTTCCAAGCATAATATCTAATATAAACCATATCATCTTTTGCAATAGGCTGTTTTCCAGCGCTATCTTCGCCCGGAGAAAGATTACTTATCCTTCTCTCTCTTATACAACGGAAAAAAGAAGTCTCTCGACTTGGTTAGTCATTGCGAAACAGATACTTTCAGCAAGGCTTTTGTAATAACTCGAGGCATAACAGTTTGCTTCTTAATAGATTTGTAAGGACAAGGTTGAGGCTGAGGTTTGGATCGGAGGTCTTAAAACATTAATATCAGGTGGACTAGGCGGTCGTTCAAAGATTGATGGCTGGAGTGGCCGAAACATCTCAGTTGATGTAAGTATTCAGGAAAGCACTCTTTGTGTCTATGTTGTGGTGGACTCTTTGGTTGATATTGTATATTCCAGGCCAGCAGAGACTTGACATCTAGCAGTCAAAGCAGCAGTTCTGCCAGCGCTTCACAGGGTCACAGCTCTCCTGGGACTCCTTTTCATCACTTCGATCCAGTTGCTTCTCCTAAGAGTACTGAGCCTGAGGTTCCTTCACATGTTGTTGCATTGGACACCAAAAACATGCAGACAAAGGTATCTGGTTCAGATGGTTTCCGAGTCAGCGTCTCTAGTGCGCAGAGCAGCTCTAGTCACGGCTCTGGAGGAGATGACTCCGATGCTCTAGGAGACGTGTACATTTGGGGCGAGGTTATATGCGACAGTGTCGTCAAGGTTGGGATCGATAAGAACGCAAGTTATCTAACCACGAGAACGGATGTCCTTGTCCCGAAGCCATTAGAGTCAAACATTGTCTTAGACGTTCATCAGATTGCGTGTGGTGTAAGGCACGCTGCGTTTGTGACGAGGCAAGGTGAGGTTTTCACTTGGGGTGAAGAGTCTGGAGGAAGACTAGGTCACGGTATTGGCAAAGATGTTTTCCACCCTCGTCTTGTTGAATCTCTCGCAGCTACTACTACTTCATCTGTTGACTTCGTTTCCTGTGGAGAGTTCCACACATGCGCTGTTACTCTAACCGGAGAGCTCTATACTTGGGGTGACGGTACGCATAACGTTGGCCTTCTAGGGCACGGCTCTGATGTAAGCCACTGGATACCGAAGAGAATCGCTGGTCCTCTAGAAGGACTCCACGTGGCTTCTGTGACTTGTGGACCTTGGCATACCGCTTTGATAACATCGCACGGGAGGCTTTTCACTTTTGGAGATGGAACGTTTGGTGTGTTGGGACACGGTGACAAGGAATCGGTTCAGTATCCAAGAGAAGTCGAGTCTTTATCAGGTCTGAGAACTATCGCTGTTTCGTGCGGGGTTTGGCACACTGCTGCTGTTGTTGAGATCATTGTGACACAGTCAAACTCGAGCTCTGTGTCTTCTGGAAAGCTCTTCACTTGGGGTGATGGAGACAAGAACCGTCTCGGACACGGTGACAAGGACCCTCGTCTTAAACCAACGTGCGTCCCTGCGTTGATCGATTACAACTTCCACAAAATTGCGTGTGGACATAGTTTGACAGTTGGTTTGACAACGTCTGGACAAGTGTTCACCATGGGGAGTACGGTCTACGGCCAGCTCGGGAATGTACAGACAGACGGGAAGCTACCGTGTTTGGTTGAAGACAAGCTCGCAAGTGAGTTCGTTGAAGAGATCTCTTGCGGAGCGTATCACGTGGCTGCCTTAACTTCTAGAAACGAAGTGTACACGTGGGGTAAAGGAGCTAACGGGAGACTAGGCCATGGTGATCTAGAGGATCGAAAAGTGCCGACTCTCGTGGAAGCTTTGAGAGACAGACACGTCAAGTACGTTGCTTGCGGATCAAACTACACTGCGGCTATATGTCTGCACAAGTGGGTCTCAGGTGCCGAGCAGTCTCAGTGCTCAGCCTGTAGACTGGCTTTTGGTTTCACGAGGAAACGGCATAACTGCTACAACTGTGGACTCGTGCATTGTCATTCGTGCAGTTCCAAGAAAGCGTTTAGAGCTGCGTTGGCTCCGAGCGCGGGGAGACTGTACCGTGTGTGCGACTCTTGTTATGTTAAGCTCGGCAAAGTGTCTGAGATCAGCGAGACGACGAACAGGAGGAACAGTGTCGTGCCTCGTCTTTCCGGGGAGAACAAGGATAGATTGGATAAGTCTGAGATAAGGTTAGCTAAGTTTGGTGGATCGAATATGGACTTGATCAAGCAGTTGGATAGCAAAGCTGCTAAACAAGGAAAGAAGAGTGATAATTTTCGCAACTCTCAGCTGCCTTCTTTGTTGCAGCTGAAAGATGCGGTGCAGTCTAATAATGTAGGAAGGTCTACTCCAAAGCTAGGTCAGGCTCCTTCAGGTATTAGCTCCAGGTCGGTGTCACCTTTCTCTAGGAGGTCTAGTCCTCCACGCTCTGCCACTCCTATGCCTTCAACTTCGGGTATCTATTTCCCTGTTGGTGTGGCGGATAATATGAGGAAGACAAATGAGATGTTGAATCAGGAGATCATTAAATTAAGAACACAGGTATGCATAGGGGGACTCATGATTGGTTCTTATTCTGCATTGGTTCCATGTTCTTATTTGTTTCTTTTTTTTGGTCCTTGGATTTAGGTTGATAGTCTGACTCAAAAGTGTGAAGTCCAAGAAGTAGAGCTCAAGAAGTCGGTTAAGAAGACTCAGGAAGCCTTAGCATTGGCAGAGGAAGAATCTGCCAAGTCAAGAGCCGCAAAAGAAGCAATAAAGTCGCTCATAGCGCAGGTAGGTACAACCTGTTTTGATATATATATTCACTAGCCCTGCGTATTTGAACCAAACTGAAATTTTCGGTTTCGGTTCACCTTCGGTTTTGGGCTCGGTTTGGTTTTGAAAGCTTTTGAAAATATTTAGATTTTTCGGTTCGGTTTTGGTGAGTTTGGTTTTCAAAATAAATCCAAAATTAACCAAAAATAACTGACTAATAGAATTTAACCGAAAATATCCGAGTTTCTTAAAGAAAAACTTATACAGAAATCTAACTGAAAGCCAAAATATATAAAACCAAAGTTAACCAGAAACCAAACTGCACCAAACCAATTTTTTTGGTTTACTTCGATGGGATTGTGGTCAAACCGAACTAACCAAAACCGAAAATACATGACCCGAATATACCAAAACCCGAGCTTATTAATATACTTGTGAACTGCATTGAAGCTTTGATGTGTAATGAACTATAATCTTTGGCAGCTCAAGGATGTAGCTGAGAAGTTGCCTCCTGGTGAGAGCATAAAACTCGGATTAGACCAGAACGGTTTCCATTTCCCTGAAGAAAACGGTTTCCATTCATCAAGATCAGAGTCAATGACTTCCTCTGTATCTTCAGTTGCTCCTTTTGACTTCTCCTTTGCGAATGCATCTTGGTCCAATCTCCAATCACCAAAGCACACGCCTAGAGCAGGCGAAAGAAACAACAACAACGGTTATCCCTCAGACCCACGTCTTAGCAGCAGCGGGTCAGTAATCAGTGAGAGACACGAGCCTTTCCAGTTCCATAACAATGGTTCTAGCCAAACAGGAGCTGACAACAATACTAATGAGGTCGAAGCAGAGTGGATAGAACAGTATGAGCCTGGCGTGTATATAACCCTTGTTGCTCTCCATGATGGAACTAGAGATCTAAGAAGAGTCCGGTTCAGGTTAACATTTGCCTCCGTACTCTTTGAACTACACGTTACATGTTTTTTTACTAGTAAGTGTGAGTGATGATGCTAAATGTTTTGTTTTTGTTTGCAGTCGAAGAAGATTTGGAGAACACCAAGCTGAGACATGGTGGTCGGAGAATAGAGAAAAAGTGTATGAGAAATATAATGTGAGAGTGTCGGAGAAACAAACAGACAGAGATGGAGAAGAAGACGTTGCTCAGTAGTAGTTATAAAAATGTTTGTATGGCTTTGCCCCTTAAGTTTTTTAGTTTCTCTAGTTTCGTCCGGAAACTCTTACAATTATTCAACTTAACTCTTTTTCTCCGTCCTTTTAAATGTATGTGGTATATATAAAAGAGACCATCTGTTCTCGGATCACATTAGCAAGAAAAACAACAAAATTATATTAAGATTAGTCATTTAATTTAAAGTAAGTATTGAAGTCTTTATAACCCAAAGGTTTTCTTGCTTTTGACTTTTTGATGTTGAGATAATCTTGACTTTTGTGATTAACATACTAATGACAACCATTTGTCGGAATTACCTAATGGTGTGACTAATATAAGTCAAACATAGCAACAGCTCCCTCATTTTCTTCCCTCATTCCCTTAAAAGTGTCTTTTTAGAGTTTTTTTTTTTTTTATTTTTATTTTTTTTGGTCTAAATGTTAAAAAAGATGGTTTCACCTCTTTGCCGGGAAGAATTGAATCCGGGTGGCGGAAGTTACAGCCGTAACCCCTTTACCACTAGGCCAACTCAACATTGGTTAGAGTTTTATTTTTGTTTCAAAAAGTGTCAGCTTTGTGTTTTCAATACATAACTTGAGAGAAAACAAATTTAGTACATAAACAAAAAGTAAAATAGAATTTTTTTAATATGCGTGAAAAACTTCTGAGTGATACGATTGAATAATATCCATCAATTTTCGATGCTACAAGAACTTTACAATATTTTTCATTCTCATTCTTTGTATTCTTTTTGTGTCACCATTTGTATACAAGAGATTCACAAATACCCATTTGTCTAACTGGTGAGATTATTTTGTTTTTAATACTGGGAAAATCGGAAATAGACACCCAAAAATTTAACATGTTTGTCCTTATAATATAATACCAACCTAATGTGTCCCATTAGTATAATGTTTTATAAAAAACTCACTAAGCCCTTGATTTAAATTGGGTAATACGATTAAAATGAGTTAGATTGTATTTTTTAAAGTTTAAAATAAAACTAGTTTAAAAAAAGCTTGGTTCTTGGGGAAAAAAAATGGAGCTTAGGCTTGAGGTGATTGTCTTGGTAGATAGTGACCCTTACGGTTTAGAGATTGGCTCTGATCTTCAGGTTGCTGTCTTATTGAGTTACCGTTCAATTAGAGACCAACAAGCTTGCCATGCGAGTGAGTATATTTTGGATTCTGGAGTCTCTCTCATAAAACAGAGAAGATTTTGGATTTTATCATACTTTTAAATCTGTCATCAAACCTCGATCCAAAACATAGATTTAATTCTTTAACATGTAGACGTTATATAAGACAAGATATTTGGAGTGAATGGTTCGGATGTAACTGTAAAAAAAATATTGTAGAATTTTGTTTGTAAAATATTTTGATATAGTAATTAATGTAAATATAAGAATTAAATGAGAAAATAACCAAAAAAAATATTTCATTTTTTTTTGTTTAGCAAATAGTGCTTTAGAAAATAAAGTTGTTACAACTATTTTTTTTTTGTTTTTCGACTTCAACTTTTAAAATTAGATAAAACATGGTTTGTAATTTTATATCTGTAAATTAAATCTAAAATCATTTATTACATCCGACCAATTATCCCCATTGTTAATGTATTTGGCCTAGTGTTGAAACTATGCTAAGCATTAGGCCTACTAAGCATAACACTTAAGCAAAGCATAACACGTGCGATCGGTTGGTCCAGAATTATCGTGTAATCAATTAATCAAGTATTAGACACTGATTATTTGGAAAGTTATTTTAGGATTATATATATATATATATATATATAAGGATGAGAACTTGCACCTCATATACAAAACTTATATCCTAATTAAGTGAACACCCTAAATCTCACACCATGGTGTCTTAGTTGACATGAAACAAACTTGTCACATCATAGATAATTTGCTAATTTTATCATTTTTTTGTATTTTAAACCAATTTACCCTACAAGGATTATATATATTTAAATATATTCAACATTTATGTTATGAATGCGTGGTTTAGAAGTTGCAGTTACATTGTCTCTCTACCAAAATCCGAGTTCGGCGGGACTTACGTCCGCTTTGCTCAATTTTAATAAATAGAAAAGGTAATAAGTACAAGATAGAACAAAAAGTATCATCCTATTAGCACAAATACAAATTAATTTGGTCTATATTTCAAGTTTTCCCATTATGATTTAGTATGCAATTTTCAGATTCCTTAGTACTTCGTGGATAATGTGTAATAACTTTTTTTTTGATTTTTTTTTTGTAAAATATTGTTGTATTATATTCGAGTAAAATAACCGTCGAACGATTTGACAGATTCACTTTAGAGTCCTCTTCTATTTTTCATCGAAAAAGTTTTGCTGATTAAGTAAATACCAGGTGGTTGTCCGCGAATTCGTGGATATAAATATTATATGTAAATATATATATATATATATATATTTGTATGGAATGTCGTAAAATTTCATAAATTTGATAAAAATAACTTCAAAATTCACTTATGAATTCTTAAAAATACTTACAAGTTACAACATTTTGTAACACTTTTTCTCTTAGTTTTATTCATATGTATATATATATTACAGATTTCCTCGCTGTATTTTTTCTTTGACTTCTTTGCTATCAAACAACCTAAACGACCTTTTCAAGTAAATCTCAATTAGTTACAACTTTACAACATTTATATGTTTGATTTTGTTTTACAAACTAAGAATTTCATGCTCATTAGATTTTTATCGTATATAGCGTTTTACTTTACATGTACCATTTCTTCAAATGCAACTCGTTCTTAACTTGCAGAAATAGGCAAAAAACAGAAACCTCAATATAGTAATTACAGTGGTCAAAACTCGCACTTGAATTCAGTCGAGTTGCTACCGGGAGGAGCCCTGGTGGGGTTTGGCCATCCCAATGTCGCGATTGCTGTTTGGTTGTCTTAACAGGTTAATCCCTGTCTTATTTCGCAGAAACTAAAGATTTCTAGTCGATGCTTCATCTCAACCCATCTTCGGTTTTGGTGGATGTTTTGCGTTTGTGTGGTCTTAGCTTGTAGCATCTTTTCATCCCTAGTCGTTGGTTAGCGAGGTTGATGGCAGATTTGTTATCATTTTACTCTTCGCTTCACTGACAAGCTCCGAGGAATTATCGGGAGTCTGCTATTCCAAAAACGATATGGGAAATTCTGTCATCAGAGACAACGAGGAGAACCTCACTTTTTACAGTCTTTGTCGATGGTTGAAAAAACGACAACTGATTTCTAAAGATTTCAAAACTCGGACTAGCAGAATATGTTGGGTTTAGCAGGTGGTTGAAGATAGAATGTAATAGATTGACTCTGAAATTTTGTTAAATCAGGTTCGTAATTGAACCTAAATTCATTGAGTAAATAAAATTTTATTATTAGAAAAATTTTGTACTTGAATGATTGGCTAAAGTTAAAATAACTGATTTTATGGTTGGTAGTTGATGCTAATAAATGTGTTACTTCCTCTCACTACAAAATTGCAAAGTCCTTGTTGGATAATCAAATCACAACTACAAAACAACATACGTCAGCTCAATACCACTGATATTGTGATACAGTCATCTATATACCACTGTATATTTCTCCTAAGTGTAAAAAAAACTATATATTTCTCCTTTTGATGGAAATAAGTTCCGTTAGAATATGAAAAGAATGTATATACCGTATAGCATCATTAATAGTGGCTTCATTCAGTTTTTATTTTCTTCGTTACATTTGTGACTTCGTTTATGAAAAAAACTAGTGTCTGCAGGTCCCATGTACGTCTGTACATAACCCCGAAGAAAAATTGTAGTTGGCCATTATGACATATTTATTTCGTCTAGATCTATATAAAAACAATTACAGTGCTTGAACATATTTAGTTTTTTCTTTGGGGGGTCAAATACTAGCACATCTTTCGTTTTCTATGATATCCTGGTACATGTTGTTGGTGATGATGATAACAGAAAAAACATTATACCGTTAATCAAGCATTAGAAGCATTGACTTTAAAATGAAATAAAATTAAGTAGAAAGTAGAACATATGTATGTGTTAATTTATTGCTTGATAGAACGGAGAAGGTACATTGGGATGATGGATTACAATGATTCAATCATGATTTTGCATATATGATACATAATTCTCCAAACTATAATACAAGTAGG